>NC_142528.1:25736500-25799000 GCF_964205215.1 Stylophora pistillata | reverse complement strand
CACGCAAGATTTTTAAAGCAGAAATAAAAGAATTTGAGGCGATTCTTTGTTTACCTGAACATGCTAAGAGTCACGGCTTAGGTCACGCACAGGTCAATAAACTTGATAAATTGCACACGTTGTCTAATGCTGTGAATGATCCAAATAGCTTTCTTTTTCTTAATTTAAGCACGAAGATTTTTGTGTATATATATATATATATATATAACTGCAGACAGTACTGTTTCGGCCTTCTGGGCCTCATCAGTGCAGTGCTAATGCTAGGATGGGGGAGAACCGAGACGGTCACCCCAAACGACCCAACCTTTGTGGTATCGTCTAAGCCATGCCAGAGTGCTCAAACTAGAGTAAACCAGCGAGCATGCGCAATTGCAACGGCAATGACTCATCCTAGATAGAGTGCTCAATTTGGACATGAAAGCAAAGCTTTGTATGCCAAAGAGCTATATCTAACTGCAGACAGTACTGTTTCGGCCTTCTGGGCCTCATCAGTGCAGTGCTAATGTTAGGATGGGGGAGAACCGAGACGCTCACCCCAAACGACCCAACCTTTGTGGTATCGTCTAAGCCATGCCAGAGTGCTCAAACTAGAGTAAACCAGCGAGCATGCGCAATTGCAACGGCAATGACTCATCCTAGATAGAGTGCTCAATTTGGACATGAAAGCAAAGCTTTGTATGCCAAAGAGCTATATCTAACTGCAGGAACGACTAACAAACTGAACAACTGAACTTTAAAGTTTTTAAGTTTACCGCGCATTATGCAAATCTTCCTAGTATATAAACGATAGTCACATGAATATTCTTTCATTAAACCCCTGAAGAGTGAAGCGATTCACGAAACAGGCTTGGACACTCAAGAACGACAACATTAACTATTATTAACTATTAACATTAACATTAACTATTCTATCTCATGGCGCATCTTATCATCTAACTCTCCCTACAACAGCTCCAATAAAAGATGCAACCTCTGCCTAAAAGAAAAATTCCTGATAATTTACCGACCCGACCTCTCATCACTAAATAAGCGTAACGAACTCGTATCTTCATGCCGACACAGAAACAAAGCGTTGCTACGCAACAACTGAACTTTAAAGTTTTTAAGTTTACCGCGCATTATGCAAATCTTCCTAGTATATAAACGATAGTCACATGAATATTCTTTCATTAAACCCCTGAAGAGTGAAGCGATTCACGAAACAGGCTTGTCGGGAAATGTAGTTACGTCCTTTTTTCCTCTCATAATATTTATATATATATATATATATATATTTGATAAGAAGCAAGTCAACACATCATTAAATTAAGTGTAAGTAGCCACGTTTTAGCCAACACTGTGATTGTTTTCGAAATGTTCTGAAGTGTGTAATTTCCATCAGCCGTATTGACATGTGTTAAGAGACACGCTGGCACTTAAAACGTAATCAAGAAAGATTAAAAACTACTTTGCTTTACATTCACAGCTTCACAGAAGAAACATAACGATGCTGACGCCGTTTAATGGTCATTTAATTTTTTCTGTGTATTTTCGACAAACTGACTCTATAATTAGCTTGAAATGAACATCGAATTCTGCACGCTTACATGGCGTTTGGGTGGCATCACGTTTTATTTAACTACCAAGACGAGACTTAATTTCCAACGGCCAAATTTTCCAGGTGTATAGTTTGATAAATGAGCTCTCGTCTGATATGGTTTTAATGTCGAAATTTTAGGTACCAGGTGTCGTTTAAACCGGTCAAAGTTGGCCTTCATTTTGTCTCCCAAAAGGACGTGCAAAATACACCTTTATAAAAACGGCGATAAAACCTATACCAAAGAGAATTACAAGAAACTTTTTATGTGCTTTTATTGTGCAGTTATATTGCAATTACTGTGCAAAGTTTGATGGTGAATGGACTTGTTTAGCGCTACCAACATCTTTCTAAAGTTGCGTGACGATTTGACCGTTTAGGCAAGGCGAAAACGGCTATTTTGGCGAATTTTCAAAATTCTTTAAATTTCCAGCCGGAAAAAAAATCGCTGAAACTTTAAAATATTTTTTTCAAAGCTAGTTCACAGAAAGGAATGTTTTGGTAAAATAAAAAAAAATTCGAGCTTTCGTCACTGATGTACGATTCTCGAAATATTCGGGCGGCTTCTCTTAAGTCAAAAGTTGTTGGTCCCTCGCACAACCAGCAACTCTTCATCACATGACTTTGATGTCTCATTCTCTGTGATTGCTGTCCCCTCTATTAACTATGCTGACACGTCAGTCACTGCCATCGACAACAGCGCTTTGGAAGACTTCGCTTTCCACGATTGACTGCTACCCAAAATGTCATGGAAGGTTTTTTTCTTTATTTGGGAGGGGGGAGGGGGGAGGGGTGGAGCGTCGCGTAACATCCCAAAGAACGGTTCCTTCATCTCTTTCTGTTTCACATCTTTCTTTCCAATTCAATTTTTTTTCACACTAAATGGAATTCAAGTGGGAAGAGAAAACAAGTGAAATCGACGACAACTCTGAACCCATAGGTTTCATTAAAATACAAACGAGTTGTCCCCGCGACATCTTCGTATAAATACATGGAAGGTTCATAGCGTTTGGGTTTGTCCGGAAACAGACAAAGTTCGATATTATATCGACATCATAACTAATGCCGAGCATTTCTGAAGCCAGCTGAATACAAAGCAACTTGGATTTGTATCAGATGCAAGGACAAGAACTTCATTTTCTCGCAGCAACGTTCGTTACCGATGTTTAAATGCAATTCATAAGAGGTTTGTAAATGGCTATCGCAATTGAGTACAGTGTTGCAAGAAGATCCAAAGAACTTCTTTCTAATCCAGAAATGGTTACGTGATTCTTTTTTTGCTTACACAGGCCAATTCTCGCCTTAGGTCTCAAATTATTCTATTTTTCTTTCACTTCCTTCACTCTTTTTGTCTCACTGCTCGACACTAGTTCAATTTTAAACTTCTTTGAATAACTTAAGACTGGAAGTGTTACAGTATTTTTTCCCTATGATTTAGGATCTCTCCTCTTTCTTTTTTCTCTTGTGCGTACGCCAGGTTCTTTGTATTACCTCTGCCGCGTTGACAAATTCACGAATTTTCATGACTCGATCCCGCTGCTTTCTTTTGAGGAAAATTAAAGAGGGGAGATTTGTTGCTTCTCTAGGCTTGCTGGCTGACGTTTCGCCCGGTCCCATTTCTTGAAAATTTCCCAAACTTACAAGTTTATCTTTTTCGTCGTTGTGGTCAGTATGATCGAATGCGACTGACACTCTTTCGGGAACTATTTTGTCTGGAGGGATTGTAATGATCCGATTCATCTCGCTGAGGTTTGCAACCTGTCCGTCCAATTGTAAAGGGACACTCGAAGGGCTCCTCGATGAGTTAGGTTCATTATTTACCGGTGATAATCGCTTTTTTGACTCTGTCTTCTGGAAACGTTTTGTTCCACGCAGGTTACAAAAACCGTCAGAGTCTAAACGACGTGGAAACGACGACTTGTGGTACAAAGCACGGTGAGAGTTAGTCATGTACTGGACAAGCGAGCAAGCTTTGCTCGCATTTTCCAATGTTCCGCACTTCACATCTCTACTAGGCAGTTTTCTCTTGCTAGAATCTCCTCCTTTGGAAAAAGAACTTTGTGAACACGAGGGCATTCGCCATGTATGACGTGAGCAACAACTCGTCGCTCTACTCGATGAGGAGGATTTGCCACGGAGAACTCTACAATGTGAAGTAGGAGAAGACGAGATGGAAGAACTCGATGTAATATGGCAAGGGTATCCCCCGACACATTCCGGCCTCTGTAACGTCGTTGATGACGGCCTCGACGAGCTAGAATCGTGAACGATTCCAGAACAGAAGCTTGCAGTGGAAGGCGCTCGCTGGTGTGACTGTGTGGACGATGGGAAAACAAAGCTTTTCATCTGCTTTCTTCGCGATAACAACTTTTGACGAGCAGACTGCTCTTTGAGTTTTAATTCATCGACAGTATTAGCTGGTAATTGGTGGCACTGTTTGGTCTAAAAGAGAAAAAAGACAAATGCTTATTTTAATCGACGGATTCGAAGGTAATCCGAAATACCAGTGCGGAATAACAAGGGAGTTTCTGGAGTATTTACATTATCAACTCAGTAGAGAAAACCATATTATCTGAGAATAAGCTCTACGAGTGGTCCAAAGAACAAGAAAACCACTCAGTTTTTCCGTAACACGTATGAAGAAGAGCGGTAAAACGCGTATGACACAGTTGCGAGTAAAGGGGTAAGTTTCTAAAGAAACTGTAGTGCTGCGTCGTTGGGAGTAACAAGGTAATTTTGGTTTTACATTATCGATCGAGTTGATAATGTAAATTAGCCATCGTAAAAAGCTTCAAAGGTGATGTTTCGAGCGTAAGCCCTTCGTCAAGGCGAATTACGAGGGGCTAACGCTCGAAACATCACCTTTGAAACTCTTTTCGGAGGCTAATTTAGTAGTATGCTACCGACTTGCCAAAAAAGTGTGGTACAGGTACAGGTTTTCTAGAGCAATCGGAGGATGAAGTTACCCAAACCCAAGACAAAATCAGATTTCTTTCAACACTGAGTTGCAATTCCATTCCAGAAAAAAAAAAAAAAAAATAAACAAACCTGGGACTGCTGTCTTAGCTGTTCAGTGTATTTCAAATCGGCCAGTTTCTTGATCACTAAAGACAGCTTACTCTCCACCTCACGCTGCGTGAAATACGATAAATAATCACCACTTTAAAATTAGTGTTGATGTGGCTTTCAGCGCATGTTATCTTTGGCTTCACCATAGTTAATGGAGGCTAAGGCTTCACTAGCTTGAAACCGAACAAGAATTAAAAGCGACTAAGAAACTGTCTTCTAAAGCTCTTTTTTTCCTCTGCGCTGGAAAGAACGCTTAGGCCTCATTGATAAGATCTTGGGTTAAGCATTAAACTGTGACAATGTTTCATTTTGTATCACTTTTACTTGTTTTTCAGTTAGTGACGCTCAAACAGCGCGCGCACATAACCTTGGATCCATTTGTAATCTAAGCTTACCATGAACCCTTTAAACCCTGAGTGACTAACATCTGATTTCTACCTACAGCGTTACTGCTGAATCACACATTAAGGACACGAGAATAAAGGAAATGATCCCAAATTCTTGATTGCTCTTGATTGTTAAACAAATTCTCCTTGTTAGCACCAAAGGAAATGTATAGAGAACAGTACGGAGAATATGCATGCTGATGTTAGGGTGGAGAGGGTTAAGAGGAAAAGACAGAGCTCTCGTAGAGACCCTTGCTCTCCTTCGCAGCCGTTCTTTGGGATTTCATGCTCTAAAATGTGTCGGCAACGGAGATGATGGATCGAAGAGCTAGCGTCATTTCGCAAGCAAACACGTGGAAAACGCGAGACAAGCGTGAGGCATGCTTAAGTAAAGCACAAAAGCTTGAGCAGCGATACATGCGTCAGGGAAGGAACGTATCTCGATCTTTGCGTTTCCCTCGTGCTTTCCTCGAGCCTGCCTCGCGCTCCCCTCACGCCTGTATACCCATGCTTGAACTCACAAAATGACACCAACGCAGTGCAACGTTGACGGTTGTCTTGTAAACAGGGGGGGAAGGGGGGAGGGGGAGGGGGGAGGGGGATCAAGACGAATTATCTTAACTAAGGTGATGTTAGGTTTTTCTTCTCCAATATCTAATTCCTCAGTTTTCCCACCTTCTTTCTCTCCAATTGAAACTCCACGATTTTCTCGTTTTCTAATTCTTCCGGAGGATTGCCCTGTCTCGACATCATAACGAGACGGGCGCGTTGATCCACCAACCGGGAGGTAAATGTTTTGCTTTTGTCCCTGCGATTACACAAAATACGAAAAAAAAAAAAAAAAAACATCTTAAATATTTGACGCTAGACGGGAAAATTAAAAACAAATTTCAAACTTTTCCAAGACTTTTCAAAGACTTTTCCAGCTTGAAAACTAAGATGCGTGCAAACATGCGACAGGTTTGAGGAATTTGGGTACAGGCAGGTCTGAGCTCAAGTAATTATCCTAAGAAGGGCGTGCTATTCAGTGTGTTGGAGTGTTTCTGACAAGTTATTCTGTTGATGATGACCTTATACTTACGGAAATGTTTTGATAAAATACGGTTCCTTTCGTTCGTAAGTTCGTAAGCCAGTGGTGTAAAATATCCACAATCACATTTACTTCGAGGGAGGTATAATTGGTTCCACGAAGCACAAGCAGAATTCCGGAACTTACCAAAGCGTCTCCTTCTCCAGTTCGAGCTCAGCGACCGTTACATTCTTGTGTTCAACTACCTGATCAGTACCGTCCTTTTGGTGGAGTTTTCGTCTCTGGCGAGTTTTGTGCAGACCGGTCTGAGTACAAGGCTGACTAATATCAGGCTTAGGCTGCCGAGGTTTTCTGTCAGGTTGGTCTGGAATAGAAGATTCCTTTCCATTTGTCGTTGGTCCCTCGCGTTCGGTGGTGAAAGAAATGCCGCTTTCCTGCGTGGTAATACTTGATCTGCAACAAAGCATTCCTAGTCAGATACTACTATGTAACCTCTTCTTTAGTACAGGGGACACTTTCTAGTCTCGTGGGTTCCCCAGGATATTATAGATCAAAGCTTCTTACAAAAACCAAGACTACAAGGAACGAAAGCACGAAGGTACGAAAGAACAAAGGCACGAAGGCGCAAAGGCACGAAGGCACGAAGGCACGAAGGCACGAAGTAACGAAGGAACAAAGGAACGAAGGAAGATGGAACATAGGAACAAAGGCAAAAAATGCAAGAACGAATTAAAGAACGGACAAAAGATCAGGAGGCCGCGTGACAGGCTTGTGATCCTAACCAAGTGTCGCACTCTGACCAATGATTCCTCCCTTTAATCGAATTCAAACTCAAAGTACTAACCGCGGCAAAATCATTTGACACATAATATTCACGCAGCCTCTCTTTAGGTTTTCAAACACAAAATTTGAAATGAAGTGCACTTTGCCACATTAGCCCCCCCTCCCCCCCTCTCTTGTTTGAAGAAAACAAAGTGCGACAGGACACAGGGCGAGAGATGGCGAGAGAAAAAGTATTAGGGGTAAAATTGATTTGCTACTCCAGAATATTACGGTCTCAAAGGCATGTGTCAATAATCATGTGGCAGACTATACGCTTCTCGCCTTAGTGCGTTTCCTGTAGCTGCAATATACCACTCCTACTACGCTTATAAATACCTAACTGATCTGGGATGGTTACGAACCGGACTCAAACTTAGGCACGAATCGACTGCATTTGGGTACAAACGACTGGATACGGAACGACCGTGGTTATGAAACGAACTTCATGATTCACTATTAATTCGCTATTCAGTTATTCGATTATTGTTTACAAATTCACATTATTTCCCTTCCTCACAGTTGAAAGCGAAGACGTTGAAAGTGAAGAGAAGTTCATGAAAATTTCAAATTCTTGATCTCCTCACCAATTTCACCCAAACTTTCTCAGGGAGGGTATTCCTGATTCAAACAATAACGAGTGCGTTTATCACCGACGCGTCATACCCTGGCCAGCCGAAACTAATTACACATTATCACCAGCTCATAAAGGTAAGCCCCTTCCAAATTGACTCGAATGACCCCGTCATTCCGGTTCCAAAAGCTAGCAATAAAACTAAAAGAGCAATTTGAACTTTATGCAAGCGTCAGTGAGATACATCAGGAAATGATGTTAATGCTACTATGAGGCCTAAAACAGAAGAGTAATGATACAATTCTTAAATACCTCATATCCAAAACTAGCCTGCTAATTTTCACCTATTCCTGATCTGTAGGAAAGGCCTGATCCAGGATAATACATAAAAGGAATAAACTACTCTGCCAACGTTAAATTTGGCTAGAATCGGCAGTTTTCGGCACAGGACTTAACAAGTTATTGTCTTCATTCCCGATCATTCCAATTAATGTCGGCAGTTTCGACACAGGTCTCAACAAGTTCTCCTCTTCATTATTGATCGTTCCAACTAACACGCGGTGCTATACTTCAAGTTTCCAGTTTGAGCGAAGAAGTATACTCCAAAGTTCTAGCAATTTTCAACTCCAATCGAAAACTTGTGTTCACACGTGCTAGAAATTGAACTAATCACGATCATTCTAGTTAACGTCTGTTGCTAAATTCTCATGTTTAAGAGGAGAAACTTCTTGGATGCTCCAAAGTTCTAGTACATTTTTTCCTCCCTTCGAAAATCTTCGTCAACAAACGCGCTATTTTGAAATCAACCCAGTAACTTGACTGCACGTACCAAAGCACATCGCGCTGTTAACAAACAGCTGCTGCGAGTGAAGAATGCGTTTTTGTGCATCTTCATATTGTTTAAACGTTTACCCATGAGACAAAAAAAAAAAAAAAAAACATTGATGGGATCAGCAGGTACGAAGTCGAGGTTAGGTTACTCTTTGGAATCCCCGGCAAAGCACGGTCAGTGTCATCATTGCATGTATGCTTCGTTGGCAGGGATAAAAATAAGTTGGTTTCTTCGGCACATTCCTCTTAATAACAAGACAATAAGGCGCAGACGTTGAAGATAGATCAAGAATGTGTAAATGTTTTTAAAAACATCAGACGCGTGTCGGGAGACACGCGTTGAAAGGGTCTACGACTCAGATTACGAAACTTCACGCCACGTCACATGCTACGAGTTGTACTTTGATCGCGAAATCACCGCTTTACGAATTTTTAGCATCTGTTTATAGCAAACCTTGGACCGCCACTTTTGGGTGTTCGCGTGTAAGGAAATAGTTTCAATTTTATGAAAGGACGACTGTTCAGCACATTGAATTTACAATGAATGGTATTTCGAGTGTCAAATTCAGAGAGAAGTCAACGAGGTTGTCGCATACATGGTATTTTTACTGGAGCCGGTTCGGGGCTTTCAACTAACAGAATTACCGCATCATTAATGAAGAGTAACCGTGTTAAAGGTATTTATTTCTCTAAAAATGGTTTTTAAGTTAGTACGCTTAGATTTTCTAGTTTTAATGGGTTCGCATGTCCTCAGTGCGATTAATTACCGCTATACATTTTTTGATAAATAGATTCCCGCTCTTAGGGTTGTTACTACCGAAATATTTATCTGACGCAATATTTTTAAGTTCACCGGAGTTGTAAAACATTGACTCTGTAACTGGCGGTTTTAGATCCTTTCAGTAAAACCGCTATCTAAAGAAATATCGGCTAAGTTCCTCGAGATTGATAAGGTTGTATTTATCTTAGAAAGAACACGAACAGCGATAGTATTTCATCTCATTAAGTTGTTTCAATTTTTGAAACAATTACCGACAATGTTGCCTGTTACTAAAAGTAACCAAAATGACATTCACGTAACTATCAAAGCCGACAGATCCTGCAAACATAGTTAAAAAGTACAACCTATGTTTGAGAACGGACAATCGTTCAAAAATATTCAGAAACGGAATTTCCTAACGGCATTCTTTGAAACTGATAAAAGGTGTGACCACATTTCTTTCTGAAATGCGGTTTCCCTCCCAAATCCCAAGGTCAATTGCGCAAATTTCTGAAATAAGGCAGCCTTTATAGCTAATCGACACGAAGAACTGGATTACTTTCTTGATCCAGACATCGTTATTGCGCCTTTAACGTTATGGCAAGAGGAGAAAAAGAGAAGAATGGTTCACTCCAAACAAGGATCTCTCCGAATTTCAACCTGACACTGTCGTTGCTTATTTTTACATTCATGCGACGCATTTCGATTAAATGTTGTGAAACAACAACCAAAGTAATCAAAATGAACAAAAATAACAAATGTAACTCGAGTGTAGCAAACCAAACCAAACATAATCACAATGTTTAATCAGAAGAAAAGAAAATATTACACGGAACGAATGAGAACTTGAAAACAATCAAACTGTTTAAAGCGCGGGAAAACGTGAGTAGCCAAGTCACGATTGGTTTAATTTAGCATTTGATTGGTCGAGAAGGTGACACGAATTATCTGGACCAATCACAAAGTGAAGCAACGTATGATTGGCTGGGAAAAGGTGGCGCGGGTTTTCTTGACCAATCAAAGAACAGTGAGGAAAAACCAATGAAATCCCAGATTTCTAGCAAAACGATTGAAAATTGCTCTGAAGACGCGTGTTTGGAAACAAAATCACAAACCAGGAACAAGAAAGCGATTGGTCTGATATGATAGGTCTAAGCAAATAAAAATATGTTGATCGCTTTTCTACGTAGCCTTTCGTCAATAAAAACTGTAACATTTTAGAAAAAACTGTCAAATCTATTATACAAAAGATTTCGAGTAAGCAAAAACCCGTTTTTTTTCTTGTTGACCATTTCAAAATAATCAAAAAGAAAATAGTTATTTGCCAACAGAATTTTGAGAAAAACATCGCCCCATAATACATCCATTCACTCGACTAAAACGTTTTTTTCTGTTTTTGCAGAGACGTAGGAATCAAGGAGATCCGTTGAATGGCTGCTGTATAAACAGATCACCAGAGGATTGATCGTAAGTTATTTACTACGCTCAGACGTTAACAGATCTAACCTTTGTACACAGATGTTTCGGGAAAAAGTTGGCATTAAAAAACGTAAAAGTGTTCGTTTAAATTCTGCGGCATTTTGCAACAACAACAAATACATGTGAAACTATGCCCTTTTAGAACATTATAAACGTAGTTTGCACCGTCTAATAGGTCAATTCAGTTTCCAAGCGGATGCTTTATCAGGTTATAGAGCCGGCATGTAACTAGCGCTCTCATAAAAGCAATACAGCACATTTCTTCCGGGCTCTATAACGCGATAACGCCACTTGGGATGTTGGGAGAAAACTCAGAAGGTCGTGTTCTCCCAACATTAGAGAGCCCGGAAAAATGTGTTCTACTGCTTAAATCGACAAGGCGTAAGAGCCGCACTGGAAACATTTGGCTGCGCTTTCTCTGTACGTCATGACCGAGAGCCTAATGCAGTCAATCAGCACCTTATAATATGACCACTAGGTTTTGAAACTTTCGAACATTTTGTTTCCATCTAAACAGGAGCTACTTGCATTCAAAAGAAGGGCGCGCACTGGACAACTAGTAAAAAGATTCTACAGAAAAAAAATTTCCTTTTTTTTTTTTCCCTGAGTCAGAACAAGAATTTCATAATCCATCGAGAAGGACGACACCTTTGTTTTATCCTACGTTGAAGTCCACAATTTCAATTCACGTTCTCGGAAAATGCAAATAAATCGTGTAAGTACAAGGCTAGACGGCGCATGCCAACCTGTCTGGCCCTCCACCCGTCAGCTTTCACTATGGTTTCAGGATATCACGCAACGCTCACCGTAAAAGAATTCTCAGGGGTGAGCGTTGTGTGACATTCTAATGCCCCTTGCCTCCCCTCCCAGCCTTTGGAAGGCTGCGAAGGAAACTAGGGGGAAGAATACTGCCGCTACGGCATTCTCAAGTTCTAAGAAGATCCTTGTTATTTACCTTACAACGATATCATCATCGAAAATCATCTTTCACTATCATGCACTCGTGATTTTGCTCATACGAAGCCAATGCTCTGTCAATTTAAAGTTAAGAATTGCTAAAAATATCTGGGTCCCCACATAGACGCTTCCTGATGAAAATTTCTCTGTAGAAAGATGTTTTCTCGTCGTGGGGATCCTTGAAAATTATAAAACTGAAGTGTTCATCGTACTAAATGGCGACATACCTGTGTTGAGACAGATCGCCAATAGGAAAAGGCAACTTATTGATGAAACTGGATACGAAGTGCTTGTCATTTTCCCCTTCACTGGTCAGCGGTGTTGCAGGCTCGCTACTCGTGCGTACACCGCTGTCCTTGTCATCTAAGCTTTGCATTCTCACTTCACCTAACACCTGTCGCAAGTATCGCAGTGAGGTGCGGAACTTCGTGGGTGTATCTATACCTGTCATTCACCACAAAAACAGCATATCAAAGAATGAATTTGCAACTCCTTGTCAAAGCCTTCCAAACTAATCAGGCGAAGAATTCTTTAAAACTTTTAAACTTCCAAATAATTTGGATATATCAACAAAGTTGAAATGGTAAATTGGCCACCGTAACGATTACAAAAGCTGACGTTTCGAGCGTTAGCCCTTCGAGCGTTAGCCCTTCGCTCCGACGAAGGGCTAACGCTCGAAACGGCAGCTTTTGTAATCGTTACGGTGGCCAATTTACCATTTCAACTTTGTTGATATATCCAAATTATTTCGTTACTCCCACCGACGCAACCCCAAACAGTTTCTTTCGAAACTATCAGCCTTTATTCATTTTTAAACTTCCAGACATGATTAACATGTCACTTCTCCCTATAATATCCATAAATTATCCGGCAAACAGATATTAAGAATTCTAAAACTTATCAGGTACAAGTTGTTATTTCGATCTAACACCAAATAATCGTAACTAATTTATAAGGAAAAGTGCAGCGGCTAAAGGTGAGAATTAACAATCAGATCTTGGAAGTTACAGGGTTAAAACCAATCACATTTTTCTTCATCCGCGTTAACTTCCTTTACTCAAACTAGTTCACCTGAATTTGACTTTCTCTTTGTTGAAAACAATATCAACCTGTACTACTGTGATTAACCTAACAACTACTTAGGGTTTTAGTGCAGTGCAGGCATCTTATTTGGGCGAGTTGAATTGAAAATTGACGTTAAGAAGCGCGATCATTTACTTAATCCGTAGGGGAAGGAGGTGGGAAGGGGCGAAATAATATCCACTTCCCCACCCCAGCCCCTCCTCTCCCCAGCCTTCCGCTGCCATTAAAATCAAAGATGGCTACCGTGTTTCGTTAAGAAAATACTGAGAACTCGCTCGCCCAAATTACGCCTGTTCTGCAGGCTATCTTTGAGTAGTCTAAGAGTGGTTTTCATTTGAGTGTCCAAAGAAAAGCAGGACTGCGTTGATTTTGCTCAGTGACGACGATTGGTCTTGAAAAAACCAAAAACTAGCACTACTCTCTCGACCAATCAGATGTAAGACTAGAACCAAACACGATTTCCTCGCTCTTTGGCGGTTTTCATGTTTAACTATGAGTTTTAAGTTAGTTTTCTTTGTTTCTCATTGGCTGCTTTGATTTCTTTGGTATTGATCTGCACTTGTTCAAGTAAATCTTATCTCGAGTGTTGCAATGCATCACTATTTTACAGAGGCCATATCATCCTAAGCGACGCCCGTACAATTTTTGAACCTTCTCCAACAATATGAAAGTCAAGCACGACATTTACAACAAACGGCAAACGGTACAAGATGAGTTTTTGTCTCTCAGCCGTTTGTGCACTTACATCTTAGAGCAGGTGTAGCCAAGAATATCCTCTTCCCAAGGGTCCATTTCCGAATTACCCTTGGCCTCATTTTCAAAACGAGTCCTGGTGCTCATCCTTTCATATGATAATAATAAGTTTTCATTCACATGCGAATTAAAGTCATTTTCACAAGAATGGTTGAGCACCAGGCCTCGTTTTGAAAAAGAGGCCAAAAGTAATTCGGAAATTGCCTATTTACCTACTGGTTAACTTTTTAACTCCCATGAGTGACCAAGACAGAATTTCTCCTTACCATATCAATACAATACCAAGCAGACAAGTGATGAGAATACAGAAAAATATCAATGAGAGGATTATTGGTTGATCCAATACCAAATTCTCCGAATAAACATCGTAAGAATATTACAGTAGACATTTGGGAGAATTATGAATTTCTTCGGAGTGAAAAGGGTTAAATTTTAGAACAAGGCACAGTGCAAACGTCATTGTTCAGGCGTGGTTACATTTAGAAAAAGACCCAGCTGTAAATGAACCCATTTTCCAAGTTGTTTCTTCAACAATTCTTTCTTTTATCCTAGACAGAATCACCCTCAGCTATAAATTCTCATCTTCTGCGCAGTTGAGTGTCTCATTTAAAGGTAAGAAGAAATTAGAGATTTTTTGAGTTCTCACCATGTGACACTGGATCTCTTATTCCACCAGCAAGGAAAGCTTGCATCACCTCTACACATTCTTCTTCGACGCTTAGGCAGTTTTGATGATCCAACGGCAAAGACAGGAACTTGTTCTGCTTCTGGGTAAGGCAAAGACGAAAATCATTTTATTCGACGCCGAAAAGCAAGTAACTTAATGCCACAAAAAATGCACCCAACTGAGTCCATGCGAGTGAGCAGGAGCAATTTTGAATTTTTAAACACTCACGACATTTCCAGCTCAAATTTTCACAAAATAAATTGCCGACTAGCCGTTCACGCAGGTTTCCTTCAAATTACGGCCTCTTGACAGGGGCGGAACCAGTTTTTTTTTTTTTTTTTTTTTTCAAGAGGGGGAGGCTCACCACTTTTCCCTACCTGTACGTTGTAGGTTGTTTGCTTAAAAAAAGGCTTTGAAAGGGGAGGGTGGGGGTAAGAAATACGGACCACCCCAAGAACCCCCCCCCCCCCCGTGCAGTGAACCCACCACACCCTAACATCAAACTGCATATTCTCCACACCGTTCTTTTAACAGCTCCTAGGATGCTAACAAGGAGAATTTGTCTCGTAATCGACTGAGCTTCTTTAGCTAACGAGAACTCCGTTTATGCTTATCACCGTGACGTTTAATTTAAGGGCGACAAGACAAAGGAGGAATTACATGCCAGCCACACTCCAGGAGTTAATAAATAAATGCTACTGGTGTATATGAGAAAAGTATGAAATTGTCTGATTAGCTGAAAATGAGTGCATTCAGTTTTTTTTTTTTTTTAAGTAAGACAAGAGCAAAGTTGTAACACGAGTGCAAAGTACAAAAAGCACGCGCGCGCTGTCAAAATTTCGTCTGTCTTGACTTTCTGTGATACTTTTTTTTCATGTAAATTATAAGTAACGACGTGATTCTCGTGCAATTTGGTGTAAATAAGCACTAGTAAATTTTTCAGATACTAAAAATTCAGCTGCTGCCCCGTACTTATGGAATGGTCGACCAGCTGAATTACGTGATATTCAATCATTTTCCATTTGTAAATGTAAGCTGAAAACTTAATATTTATTTCGTGCAGCTTTCTCAAAGTACCCTGTCTGACAATTACTTTTATTAGTATTACTAATTAAGTTCTTTATTAAGATCCTTATTCCTAATTAATTATGGATATTCCATATTATTCTTATTTTAACATACATTGTTAATATTAGTGTACATGTTATTAGTTTTATAAATTTGAATTTACTGTAGTATTCAAAGTTGTTAAGCACTGTTGATCATTGAATGAAAATAGCGCTCTAGAAGTTATTAAATTAAATTGCACTCGCCCTAGAGCTCGTGCAATTTTCCTGTCTTTGAAAACTTTACACGTGCTTATTAACAACAAATTGCACTCGAAATCAAGTTCTTCGCCCATGCTAATTGAACAGAGTGGAGTGCAATTTGGTCTTAAATGCGTGATTTTAAAAATCAAATGAGCGCGCAGTGGGAGTTTGATTGAAATCACAAGTATGAATTAAGACCACAATTGCACGGCATTAAGTTGGTTTGTAAAAAGTTGCAAAATTTGTCCTTCATTTTCTCCTTCAATTTGATAGATTTCTTTAAACAAGCCTTGAAATGTGATTGGTTGTTATGTTTAAGTAAAGCTGTCTCATTGGTTGGGAAATAAATAAGATTTAGATCCTAAAATGTTGTGATTTGTAAATAAATTGTACTGGTGAGAGCCAATCAGATTGTAAGAATCACAAGTAATTTCAAAATGGATGTAATAAATGGGTTAAAGACATTCAGCACACTCTCAGGAAAACCATAATTAAATAAAATCCTTTGACCCCTCCAGAGTAACTAGCATCAATATAAACTCTAACTCACATATTACTGTCAAGATCACCAACAAAAGATCATGACTGTTTAACAAAATCTCCTCGTTAGCACCTTAGCAAATGTATAGAGAACAGTGTGGAGAATATGAATGCTGATGTTAGCACGTAGAGGGTTAATTTCCTAACCCCTTGGGAGAAAAATACTACTACTTCCTTTAATCTATTTATCTCGATGACACCAGGGTTAAGTCCGGAGGATTGTGAACCATTATGCACAAATTTAAGCATAATTTAAGCATCACTCCATAAACCACAGCAAATAACAAATACCTTGTAATTTGCTAGTTCTAAGTGGAGTTGTGCCAATGTTGTTTGAAGCCGTCTTATAACCATATTTTTGTCAATCTCCTCATTTCGTCTGAAAGTAAAAAAGTACCAAGATGTTCCTTCTGTGGACACATAAATGATGGTTTTTTGATTTGCCACTTGAAATATCCAAAGAGAAAAATAATAGATCTTTAATCCAGTGACTAATGTTTAATCCTATCATATAGCAAAATGACTTCAATTAGTACAGACCTTTTATTCTCAAATAAATTATACAATTATTGGTTCTGTGTACCGACTATGATATAAGATGTGCATCATTTTTCAGCTTTAAGAATTTGGTGCTAAATCAGACCATAACCCCTGACTGAAAAAGCTGTTTATTGTATTGTATTGATGGATGTATTGATTCTGTGATGAGAAAAATCCTTTTATGTCATTCTTGGGTTATCCCAGAAGATAGACCCTAGCAGCTTGTTATAGTAAACAGGTCTTGGATAAGTGCTACTTATATAATCAAACTTTCATCCCTTGAAATTACAGGATATTCCTAGAGACTTAGATGAGAGATTTGAAATAGTATTTTCCAATTTGAAACATCAATGTCAGGGGACACTTTTTCTTAGTCCAGTGGGGTTCCTTCGATAAAGGGCCTACTGTATGTGTTCCCTTTGTTGACAGGACTCCAGGGCACACTTTTCCTAGTCCTGTGGGTGTCCCTTCAATAACAGGTCTACAGTATGTGTTACCTTTATGTAAGAAACACCTCTGTTTAAACAACACCCTCTGGCTAGCAGGGTGTCCCCTGAGATGGGTTTCAATACAACTAAAAATGTTTCAGCATCCTCTGACTAGGTAAGATCTCTCATTTGGCTTTTACATCTAAATTGCAAACATCAACAAATTATTACTCAAAATTCACACTCACACTGGCTTGTTGAGAATCCTTGCAACCCTTTGAGCCACCCTGCACGTGGCGATGGTCTCTGGTAAATTCTCCTCCTCAAGCGACAATGCTGCAATCATGGCTGTGTTACAGTTTCCTCCTGTGCCAAATATCAAATATCAAAACAAATGCATCCAACAATAGTCCATTTTACAGTTGCATGCTTGGTCCATTAAAGCCTTTGAACAGGGGTAAGGCTATGGGTGACCTTGTAATGATACAAATTAAACCACTTCTTTATCATGCTAAGTAGATACTGGTCCCTATGACAACAAGGTCACCTTCAGCCTCACTCCCAATCAACTAAGCACACATTTGCTTGGCAACTATAATAAGCACACATTTGTAAAATGTATTTGATAATAAAAATTAACGGTGAAAAACTACGATGTTTCGAAGTCTGCATGACCTCATTATCAAGTAAAATGTTAAAACTGATGTAAAATTGTAGCTCAGAGATTATATACAAATAAAATGTGATAACTTCATTAGAATAATGAGCGTTCATTGTTATTGGTGTTTAGCATGTCAGATCGTGCAGTATATGTTTAAATAAATACTTTTGCACGTATTGAGTCAGACTGCATGTTTAGCTTTGGTTTTTGTTCGCGAATGAATAACATTTCGTGAATTAGGCAGTCCATTTTCCCACGGCATTTCTTGAGAACGGAAAACATTTCCTCTAGGCTAGTGGACGCTACACTGTGGGCTTCTTTCAGATGCTTGCCAATGACAGAGGCTTTATGTTCTTCTATGCGTTGATGAAGATGGCGTGTGGTATAACCGATATAATCCGCATCGCACGAATCACATTTAAAAGTGTAAACAACGCATTGGTGGTTAATTAAAGCGGGCTTCTCTTCTTGTATCTTGAGCTTTCCCTCGATCTTATGACTCGTGAAAACTGCTTGTAAGATCGTAAGTCGTAAGATCGAGGGAAAGCTCAAGATACAAGAAGAGAAGCCCGCTTTAATTAACCACCAATGCGTTGTTTACACTTTTAAATGTGATTCGTGCGATGCGGATTATATCGGTTATACCACACGCCATCTTCATCAACGCATAGAAGAACATAAAGCCTCCGTCATTGGCAAGCATCTGAAAGAAGCCCACAGTGTAGCGTCCACTAGCCTAGAGGAAATGTTTTCCGTTCTCAAGAAATGCCGCGGGGAAAATGGACTGCCTAATTCACTAAATGTTATTCATTCGCGAACAAAAACCAAAGCTAAACACGCAGTCTGACTCAATACGTGCAAAAGTATTTATTTAAACATATACTGCACGATCTGACATGCTAAACACCAATAACAATGAACGCTCATTATTCTAATGAAGTTATCACATTTTATTTGTATATAATCTCTGAGCTACAATTTTACATCAGTTTTAACATTTTACTTGATAATGAGGTCATGCAGACTTCGAAACGTCGTAGTTTTTCACCATTAATTTTTATTATCAAATGTATTTCTAACCATTCTCTGATTTGTAAAATGGCCTCTTAAAAACTGGGTAGTGCGAAATTTTGGTTTTCCAGACTCCTGGGAATTAGTTCTTATTTCAACTATATGGATACACAGCTGTTTTAGGAATATGTGCTGGCTGAAAGATCAAGGTTTAAGTCCACTACTTAAAATTTTTGAGGAAGAAGTCTTGGTCTCACACTGCCTTGAAATTTCGCTGCCCAAGAATTCACTGTGTGGTTTCCAGTCAACTGCTGGGAAAACTATTCAAAATGCTGCGGCAACCTGAAATTGATTTCATCCAAGCAAAGTAATACTGCCACTTCTATCACGCTGTGAAAACTCAGTAAAACTCTGGCAATTTTAGGCTCCAAGAGTTTTAAAGATGTTCTCTTGTTTTTGGCAGTTTTTTAAAGCATGGTACTGTTTTCTTACCTAAACTGTCTTGTAATAACGTGGTCAGAAGGGAATTCCTGTAAGGTACATGGGTTTGGTCGTGATCAGTGACATGGGACAACACACTTTCTTTTCCTAACTCAAATGCACTGGCACTCTTCAGTTTAGCACTCAGTGCTGGCTTAGGAATCAGTTCTGCACCTCTTGTTTGCTGCATGATTGTGCTGGAGCTGCGGCTTAAACATTTTCCAGTTTGTTTCTTCCTTGTACATCTCATGTTAAACTTCTGAAGAGCAATAATTACAGTTTCCAAGTGATGCAGAGAAGGATTGATGTACTTTGAATCACTTATTAGGTTCCTATCTACTCCTGTTTTCCAAACTTGCTCTGATCCAGCAAGGTCCACCAAGATCAACTTTGACCTAAAGTTTAAATGCCAGAAAATAAACAAAATAGGGTAAGAAAGATGATAAATGTCAAGCTTTGTTAGATCATGTAAAGAACAATACATTTTGAAATGGCAGTGAAAATAGAGGAAAAAAAGCTGAGTCTCCCAAATAGAATGGAGGCTCAGAACTTCAGATTTCATGCCCCAATGCTCTACCACTAAGCATTACTGAACATGATGATAAGCTAGGCTACACCTGCAATGAGTCGCAAATGTCTTGGCACACTCTATTACTTTTTTGATTTTTTATAACTTGCATCATCTCTCTGATTTCAATAACAGGTGTTCATGGCTTCTACTGGCAGTATGCAGGGGACTGGTTACAAACAAACTTCTTAATGACCAACATCTTTAAAGAGTTCTCTGGATCTCAGTGGTCCAGGGCATCAGGGTAAAAACTGTAAAGAACTCTTTTCCTTTGTTCCACACTGATCACAAACCAAATAACATCAAGGCTGTGCTCTAAGAAAAATTGAAGGGAGCCTAGTGCTCCAAAACTGTGAAATCCAGGGTGCCCAGCATATGCTTTTTATGAGAAAACTAAGATTCCTGAGTTGCCCAAGAGCAAAGTAAGGTGCCAGGGGCCACCAGGCACTACTAGACCACAGCCCTGAACATCTTCATTCATCAAAGAGCATAAACAGCTATCAAGATGTCACTCTAACCAGTACAAATCAAAATTACTTTACAGTACTTTTTGCAACCTTTTCTGAACTCAGCTGTCAGAACAGTATGTACCACAGTATCTTCTTCCCCCCTCCACCTAATTGTTGGCTCATGGTTTCATACATGCATATTGATAATAATCAAAACAAAGCATCAATAATACATTCTATACCATGGTTCTGCTCCACATGAGTTACCCAAATTGTCAATAGTACAATGCAAAAAGCTTTGAAACAGTTTTCAAGTGGCTCTCTACGTAGTTGTTTCAATCACTGAACCAGATATCAAAGCAAGGTTTTGTTTTTTCTGGTGCAAAACAGAGAGTTTGACTGTATTGTCTACTGTCCTTGAAGTACAAATTAATGGCGAAAAAAACTTTAATGCCTTACACCCTAACATCAGTATGCATATTCTCATTACTGTTCTCTATGCATTTCCTAAGGTGCCGACAAGGAGAATTTGTTTAGCAATCAAGAGCTTTTCAACTAGTGATCATTTTCTTTATTCTCATGACCTAGATGTGTGATTCAGGAGTGCAGATAACGTAAGGAGAAATTAGATGCTGGCCACTCTTAAAGGCCAAAGGGTTAAGAGATCCCGTGTAAATCCCTCACCGTCATTTTCCCTAGGCATGTCCAATAGTTCCTGTTTAATCTTAAAAAATTTAGCATACAGGAAAAATAAATCAAGTGCGAATCTAACAACTCCTATATCTTTTTCCAGAGTCCAGTACCAAGTTCTATCATTCAACAGTTTAATTCTAAAATATGAAATTGGGTAAAAGTTACATTAGATTAAATAGGTTTGTTAATATACTACCACAATTTCCCTTGCTTTGACTAATATCATATGATCAGCTGATTGGTAATCATATGACCCTGCATAAATTATAATGTATCCAGCTTGTAATATAATTTTGACAGGATTTCAAAATTGCATCCCAAGTGGGATACATCTATTGAATATAATTCATGTCTAGGTTTTTAGCATGATCCAAATGTGGCCTTAAGCCTGTGATGTGATTTTGGCATGATTCTTTTTGAAGCTCTCTCTGAACTTCACAGCAATTCCAGACAATTTGTTGCTAGCCACTGCATCAGTTCTTAGAAACACAATGGAGCAGACTATGGCTAAAAAAAAGACAGTGCTTTACCACTTTATCAAAAGAAGAAATTAAAAAACTGGTGGAGCAAAAGGACTGAAAAATGGTTCTTCAAGAGGTATATTTGGTGTGGTGTGACCAAAAAATAGGCAAACAAAGTTTGCTTGTTTACTACAGTAGTCCTTTGGATTTCTAATGAAGCACTTAATAGGGACCTTAAGAAACCACGACGGCGACGGCAACGAGGACGTGGAAAAACAAGAGATCTAATTGGCAGAACAATAGCTCAGCACGTGTGTTTTGAAACTTTGTACATTTCTTAGCCGTCCTATGCAAAACAACAACGTGAAATCGCCAAAATTTGCGTCATCTGCAAACCAAAACCGCAACAGCAAATTATTTTAATTTCCATTTAGAACTCAACGGCTACTTTAGCCATCGTGCTGAAGATGAGCTGTGATGCTGTATCAGAGACAGTAAGCTCCTGCAGCCATTTTTCAAATTCTAACTAAGAGTAGAAATTCCTTTTTTAATCAAGTCTTCCTTGGCATCACCGTCATGGTTTCTTAAGGTCCCTAATGTCTACTCCTGAGGGAAACAGTTAGTTTCCCTCAAGTCTCAACATTTCCCTCAACTTTGTTTCAGCATTTCTCAGACAAAAAACTAAATTTTTCCCTCAGGAGCAGACATTAACTGCATAGCATAAAATTGACCTGATGTAGGCAGTTAATTTTAATTCCATTTGCCCAAAAATCAATTTAAACTGGGTTAACTTTAAACAACATTTTCAATGGTTCCTAAAAAATGTTTACTTAAAGCTAGAGCCTCCCCAAAATCAATCCAACCAAAAACCTTGCGTTAGTGATATTGAAGAAGACAAAGGTACTGATTTAGGATGACAAGACACAGGTAACACTAACAGCTTGGAGGAAGTCAAATTGAACCAGTCATAGAGACCTTCTCCTCAGGATGTAACATGGGGAATTTTATATCTACCCTGTTCACTAGTGAATATTTTCATTAGGAGCACCTAGAAGATGCCCTGTGACAATATACTTGCACTTTTACAGCAAAAGAATATGACTACAAGTTCTAACAAGAGGTATTGGTTTCCATGTAATGAATAGAGTTAACATTGCAAGCTGTTTGCCACAAATACTAACAGCTAATTAGTATATCAGCCAATTAAAAAAATGTTGACTGATGATTTCTGAAATAACCAAGACCAAAGCAGAAGATCAGACATGCATGAATAGTGTTTGTCCTAACAACTACAATGAACGTACTTTTGTTCCTGAAATGAGCATTCAGCGTTGTACTATATCATTTAGGCTACTAGATTTTGACAAATAAAAACAGCCTACCGCCCAAAAGGTTTCACGCTCCATCAAAGGAGTGACTTATTAGTCCCTTCATCATGATAATACATCAACCTCAAAAATCCACAGTACAACCATTTGTTGAGTTGAAACCAAATCTTATCTCACCTCATTTTCACTAGCTTCTAGCAAGTGAAAAAGAAAATAGAATTAACGGGAATTTTTAATTGGATCGTTGACCCCCAAAAGTCGGATGTTACTGTCAACCATTCTTGTCAGGCACCTGTGGGTGTTCTTTTGGCATTAAAGGTGCAACAATACTTTGCCTTACAGGTCATGTACGTGAAGGAATTCTCCAACTAAATTTCAATACCTGGGGCTTACATTTATTTTAATGTAGACAATATCCTACTGATATTTTAAACTGTTACCCCTGCTACTACATTTTTTGATAAAAAGTCTGTGCGCCCCGCTAAATCCTTTGCTAGAGGGAAAGATTATTCTTATGCAATAGCTTGGGTCATGTGATCAATAGCTTGGAGGTCTTGGCTTCAGGAAAAGATTAACATTACACAATAGGTCCTGCAATGTGCCACAGTAAAAGATTAATATTATGCAACATAATAGAAACATGTAGAAATATCTGTTAGCCCTTGCCTAAAGAACAGATTATCATTAAGCAGTTTGTTCAGTGACATACATGTATCTTTATCTGGGAGCCCTTGCTACCAGAACAGATTATTTCAATTACGCAATAGTTCTAGTGAAGTTGATATGTCTGATACCCTTTCACTATAAGAACAGATTACCATGATCGTTCATGAATATTTTCAATAGGAGCAGCTAGAACATGCCCTGTGACAATATACTTGCACTTTTACAGCAAAAGAATATGACTAAAAGTTCTACCAAGAGGTATTGGTTTCCATGTAATGAATAGATTTAACAATTACAAGCTGTTTGCCACAAATACAGCTTATTAGTATATAAGCCAATTAAAAAAATGTTAAGATCAGCGTCCTATCAAGAACTGCTAAGTTACGCCAAACTACTGACGTTGTACAATTGGCGCCTACAAGACATTGCCACTTTGATGTTTAAAGTTAAGCACAGTCTTGTACCCGAGAATATTTCTGACTTATTTAATATACACTCAGTATAACTTGCAAAACAGTGACTTCGAACTGCCAAGATTTGAAACTGTAAGATTTGGTAGGAATTCTATTAAATATATGGGACCTCTCATTTGGTCAAAGTTACCAAGACACCTAAGAACAATAGAAACTCTAAATTCATTCAAGAAGAACATAAGAAAAGTCGACCTTTCAACTCTTGTTGAAATTTAAAACTTAACTAAATAACTTTATAATCTTTTTAATTATCTATACTGTAAATAACTATTATCTAGGAGACATAATTATGTATTTGACTTTTAAATTTTTTAGTGTCCCCCATTAGCTTATAGCTAAAAAACATAGACACTTAAATAAAGTTTTTCATTTATTCATTCATACGTCCAGTGATGCTGATAATACCTGAGGGCCCTTTGCGACAGAAGCAGATTACCAGGGCTTGACACTAACGGTAGCCAACTAGCCACAGACTAGTAGAAATTCATTTTTGGCTAGTGGTTTTCAATTTCCACTAGCCAGTCTGGCTAGTACCAAATTGAAATTGTCATAACATCTAAGATGTCACTAGCTACTTGGCTGGTAAGTTAAAAAGTTAGTGTCAAGTCCTGATTCTTATTACGTAATTAGTCTAGCAATGTAGATACATCTGGGAGCCCTTTGCTACAAAAACAGATTATTGTTATGCAATAGGACCAGCAATGTAGACACATCTGGGAGCCCTTTGCTTAGTACATAATAATAGATCCAAGGATGTATATAATAAATCTTGGAGTCCCTTGGCCAAAGGCCAAGGAATACATTAAGAGACATGGAGTATTATCTGATTTAACACCAAATTCTCATACACACAATCATAAAAAATGCATAAAACTCAGTGCTGAGAATTGATCTTTAGATATTGAATGGGAAAGGGGTGAAAGATTGCTTCTATTCAAGTTACACTCTATCAAGTGCACACTTTTATCTAATGATGCAACATTTTAGATAAATCCCTGTACTATAAGATACCTTTGTGGCAAGATCATGAGACACATGTCTAGACTTTTTTGTCATATTTACACACCTCAAAAATATCTCTTCACCAGGCTGTTGACGGAGCATTTTAATGCTAAACACCATGTGTGATCTGGATGATCTTTTATTGTCAGACGTTTTGGCAGTTTTGCGGTTTGCCATACCCAGCTGGTAAAACCTTGCTGCCTCCTCTAATGTTTGTGCAGGATGGTGAGAAATTCCATGAAGATGGCAGACACCATTCCCTGCCATTCTAACCAAAACCTGTTGAAGTAAACATGAAAAAGTATCATGAAAGTGAGTGAAGTCTTATTTCTTACAGTCACAACCTGCAATCAGTGAAAGTACATTAATCCTTTTACTCTCAGAAGTGATCAATGTGTAACTTCTCCCTATAATTTCCATAGATTATCCAGCAAACAGGTAATGAGAATATTCAGTCTTAAAGGGTAGAATTTGTTTTCTTGATTAATTAACAACAAATCCCAGTAACTAATTTCCGAGGAAATATGCAGCAGCTGGAAGGGAGAATTAAAAATCAGATCTTGAGAGCTCAAGAGTGAAAACAATCTGCCTCACCTGATTGGTTTTCCCTGCATCCTTGTTCGGGATAGAACCCAGCAAATCAAATGCCACTTCTTTGTAGATTTCCATGAACGAAACATGAATGCTGATCATTTCGTTTTCAACTTGAGCGATGTATTCAAAAATCATGGACAGACTTTGGGAAATAATTCCATGATTGTTAAATCTAAGAGAAAATGGTCAAATAGTAAAGGGAGAATGGACAACTATCAAACTTCACAATTGTGCGTAGATATATGTAGATGTTCGATACCTGCACTGATACTTATCAAATAAGGAACTGTCACAGACAAAAGAAGCTTAAACTTCCGCTCAATTTTTAACTAATGCCAGTATTTTACACTTGTCTAATGAAATTAAAAGCCCAGTGGATGCAGAACAACAAGGTACTGGTAGGTCACAAATCTGTATAAGCATCAAGAGAATTTTAGACAAGACTTTTCAAGTTTACCAACAGAAATCCATACCTATTCTTAACTCATTTTGGTTTTTTTTTTTTTTTTAAAGATATATATTTTCATTGTTAGTCTTCTGGGGCTGACTATAATTTAAGTGTTCTGACCGACAAGAATTACACAAAATGTAGCTCCTTCAGTCTCACATACATAGTAAATACACATGGAATCCCAGTTACTCTATCCCTCAACCTTCCCCCTTCTTAATCCTCCTAGTCAACCCCTCCCCCCTTCTTAATCCTCCTAGTCAACCCCTCCCCCCTTCTTAATCCTCCTAGTCAACCTCTCCCCCATTCTTAATCAGCCTAGTCAGTTCCATAGTCTTGTAGTCTTCTCCGATTCCCTAGCGCAAAGCCAGACAAATGTGAGCTAGAGGGTTGTAAGACAGCATGATGCAAAGTGAAGCAGAAAACAGTACTCTTTCCTGCTACATCTTCATGGCCCTAATTATTAAGATTGGCCCTGTTTCACTTGACTTAAAGACCATTGATAAGACTTCTGTGCAAGGTACTGTACAAAACTCTACAAAATCTGACTGTAAAATTCTCTGATCTAACTGCTCCTCCCCCCGATGTTTATGAACATTTTGACAATTTGAAACAAATTTCCTTTTCACTGGAAGATTTGACATTAGTGTAAGAGTGATCTACACAGGAATGAGAGTAAAGATTTGACATGCTGCAATTTCAATATGCAAAAATGTGTCACTAACTATTAATGCATTTTAAAATCTATTTATAGCTTTACTTCACTCTGTCAAATCAAGTCTAACTTGTTCATCTTGAAAGCCAATTTCCTGTCCCCTAGATTCAAGTCACGTTCGCCAATACTTTTACAAAAATACAACATGTGCTTCAAAAGATGTCACTGTAATACGATGCCTGAACTAGCTTCAGTTTTCAAAATGAGAATAAAAGTGTTATCAATAAGAAAAATAACTATCCTGTTGGAAAATGGTGGCAATGAAAACAAGCCAAACTCCATATAATATTGTAAAGGATGCATTTGGAGCCCAAGGACACAGCGGGAGCCATTTAGAAATAATTATGTATATATAACAGCCACATCAAGGTCATGGTGCATGAAAAAATTGTTTCCGGTATCAATTAAGTCCGAACTAGAATATTAGATGACGGAAAAATTGGCCATGTCTTGGTGGGCCATGCATGAAAGCAAACTTTCACAGAGAAATTGATACATATTTAAAGACACCTAGAATCTTTTAAATATCAGATCATGCAACTACTCGAGAACGTGTGAATTCTTGCTATTTTCAGGGGTCGGGAGTAACCTCACATGCAAGTTCAAATTGATGAAATGTTTTTGATAATCCTAAACGTGGGTTTCCTCACGTGTTAATTCAAATTCTAGAGATATTTCTTAGGATACCAATCGCTCGCTTAAATGGTTAATTAAATTTTGCTTTCTTATTTTCTTTTAAAAAAAGTCATAAAATTTTACAAATAATGTTGAGAAACACTCAGTCAACCTTCTCTGAGATGCTTTACATGTTCATATAAAAGGTTAGGTGAAATATTGTCAAGCAAGTAATTTGAGAAGACTTGTTTTTTTTCTTACCTTTTGTTTTTTTCGAGCGAGTGCCATTTTTAAAAACACATTGTACATTAAGGGTATAATAATCATAAATGATACCCGCAAAACAAAAATAGCCTTTACCGAGTTATAACCAAACTACAGCTATTTTTTGGGCTCGTCCTTTTGTAAGCTTGGGAAATACAGCTAGAGGATAAAAACAAAATACTAACGAGGTGACACTATCGCTTCCCCCTTGAATGGTGTAAGTTTTCCCAGCTCCTGTCTGTCCGTAAGCAAATATTGTTCCATTGTACCCTTCCATAAATCCTTTGACTATATCCTTTGCGGCCACGTCGAATACATATCTCTGAGACGATTCCGTTCCGAAAACTTGTGTAAACCGAAATCGGATCGATTCCGGTAGATTAGAGGACCCAGAACTAATGGAGTGCGAAGCAACTTCGCGTCGACGGGACTGAATACAAATCGCTTCATCTTCAAAGCTGATGAGTTCCTGATTTATATTCTGACACGGCTTCAAACGTGCAAATACCTTAATATTCGCCATAAACAAGCTCTCGGGTTTAAGTGAGCAAAAGTGATTGTTGCAGACGAACACATGATACAATACTTGATCCAGAGAGAAAGAAATTATACCCTCGAGATGGAGTCATCGCCGGATTTCAAAAGGTCACTGCGTAAAACAATGACTCTTTTTCTTCCGAAATTATCCGCTCAATTGCTTTGAATGGAGTACGGCGGTAATTAGCTGTAAGCAAACCGCCCGCTTTTGTGTGGGTAATGCGACAAAACAAAACAAATCTGAAATATAAAGCCGCTCCAATACGAGATCGATTCAGTCGCCATATCAAATGTGCAGTCGACCATGTGATACCTAGTGACGACTGGGAACTAGGGCATGCGCATTACAACGAATGCCTGTAAATCAAAGATGGCTACACTTGTTGTCTTGGATTTGCGGAAATATTTTTATTGAGAGGAGTTCCTGATCCGAGTTTGTTTCAAATCGAAGGAAAATTTTTGAACGAAGATATCACCACGGAGGGAGTTTTTTGAACGAAGATATCACCACTAATCACGTCCTTCTGGCTACGTGTCTATCCCAAAAAATGCGATCCTTAGACACGTTACTACTCCAATCAGATTGACACTTAAATTTCGCGACGAATTAACATGGATCTAAACAAAGTCAGCACTTATTCAGCTGCGGTATTTGATCGCATTAAAACTGTGGCAAAGAATGCTACTGTTACAGCTGTTTCTGCCACTGTCAATGCAGTCGGCGCTGTTGGTTCGTTGATAGGAAATCCCCTGACCAAAGACTTTGATGTTGGCAAACATGTGGCAAGCTTCGGACCGAATTTGGCGTGGAAAATTTACGAAGGAAAAAAGAGGACAACTGGCCAAGTTAGTACTTGAGACTTCCAATTCTTAATGTTATCCTTTGAAATTATTTTCATTACCGCTCCGTAGTTGAATTGATTATGTTGAGGCAAAATTATATTTGGATTTAACAAGTTGTAGCTTGAATGCTTCTCAGGTGCGTTACGTGAACATCAATAAATAATAACACTTATCATGACTTAGTATTTTAAGTAGAAGTTTTAAATACACTGTTTTTCCTATTCATTCTCGGCTTAGATGTTTTTGAAAATGTCTTGCTTCTGTGCTTAGACATCACAGTTCTATCTGCACATTTTGGATGCAAAATTTAATTTGTTATGATTTTTGTGGCCATTATTTTTCCAGAAATATGATAAAAAAAAAATATAAGAAGATGAATAAAAAATTGACTCTTAGAGGATAATTTTTATGGAAGAAATGGTAGAAAATGAAACAGGAAAAATTAGAAAGTACCATGTTTTTGGACAAGGTGCCTCTTAGAAACTGGATGGGTGCTAATAGAAGCCATAAGCCCACATATTAGGGGCAAAGTTTTGTGAATTCTTGTCTCCCTGTTAAGGAGTGTCAGCAGATTTTCACTTAAGACATTCCAAAAGTTTTAAGGTGTCAGTGGGCGTAACCACAAAATGGTGTGACCAAAAGATATACTATACTGATACAAATCTTTTAAATATACTTCTAATAGCCAACAGGCGTAGGCGTATTGGGAGTTATACATGATAATTGATGGACAACAACCAGCCTTTATTAAAGTTCCCTCCTTTTTGTGTATTTTTTAGCCACAGTGGAAAGAAAGGAAGGAAGTCCTCTTAACCTCTGAGCCCTGTCGTTATCAATTAATCAAGTTCATGGCTTTTTTTACCACTATAGTTCCACAGGGCCAGGGTCAGAATGACCTCTGTCTTCTTTGCTATACACAACCAATAACATTTTCAAACTACAGCTGTATAATGTGACAGAAAAAGGTTTCTTAATTGGCCATTTTTCTCCTACAATTCTGATGGGCATTCAATTATCAACTTCCATAACAGGCCATCTCCTGCTATCGAAATCTTCATTGTGTGACCTTACTTTGAGCCTCAATTTAATGAAGTCCTTGATATAACAAACGACACTTCAGTTTCAGCCCGGCCAAAGTTACAGTAAAATTTATGCCACTGAACCTCAATATAACGAACCCTTGATATATAATGAACCAATTTCCCTATTCCCTCGGCACTTCATTAAATCAAGGTTCCACTGTACCGTTATTTTTAGAATGTTACTATAGTGTCAACCAAGTATACAGTTTCAGATTGGCTTGTGATAAGTGGTTAAATATGTTTCAGAGTGTAGTAGAACATTTTTGCACTGCACTGTCTCAACATTTTTAAAATTTATGAAACATATTTAACTTCTGAAATATTTAAAAAAATAAACTGCCGAAAGGAACCTTGGAATAAGCTTCATGGTTATAATAAATGATCTATTTCAGAGAAACCTGCAGTACAAATATTTCTGGAGCTGTTGAATAGTGTGTCACTTAATATGTAGTTAGAGTGAACAAAGGAGCAATAGAAAGTGATTTTGTACAGAATAAAATCAACATACATTACCTTGTTAGAATCTTATCACCAAATCAGTTAAGTATAAAGTTTCTGATTGGCCCATAATGAGTGGATAATATAAATATGTTAATGCATGTACTACGGTATTTCCGTACTGCACTTTCTCAAAAATTTTTTAAATTCATGAAATGTACCTGCCTTCTAAAACTATTTCAAAAATTAACTGCCAAAAGAACCCTGGAATAAGTCTTATGATTATCATAAATGATAAAATTCAAAACAGAAGTAAAGTGTTCCACATAACATGTATCAGAATGTACAAAGGGACAAAGAAATTGATCTTGTAGTGAGTGATACACACAAAACATTACCTGTACTACTTGTGCATGCGGTCAATTTTGGTCACTCGTGAATTTTTGTACTGTCCTCAAATTAGACTTGCCCATGCAGGATAAAAAATCTTCAAAACGTCACTTCCTCCACTGTATCACTAAACTAGTACTAAAATTTAATTTAGTACTAAAATTAAAATTACTCTAACTTACTAAATGCACTTTCCTTCTTAAAATTCACTTTCTAGATTGAAATGACTACATGAGCAGCGTCACTATCCTGCTAAATACTTTGAGAGACTGTTACAAGTGCACTTGAACATGAAGTCCTTTTTTTCTTTGTTTGATTTCATTATTAGGAGGTCTCTCTGGTTGTTTTTGAGAAAAGGCTGCTGGATAAAGTGGATAAAAGAGAAAGGGACTTTGTAATGGAAACAATGAAGAAAGGACCAGTACAACTTACAAGACTGCGACATCCACGGCTGTTGGTTGTCCAGCATCCTTTAGAAGAGTCCAAGTAAGTAGCACGTGTGTAAAAAAAAAAAAAAAAAAGGAAATTTCTTAATAAATGTATATTCATAGTAACATCAGTATCCCTGTTATAACTTAAGCTAATTTTTTATGAATAGATAAAAATTAAATATCAACACAAGTCAAAGCTAAGTGGATTTTCAAAACTTGGTTCTTATATTTTTCTCTGTTTCAAATCAAACTCCAGGTACATTTAACCACAGGCTTCTTTTCATGGTTACTAATCTATCTGTTACTAGAAACTGTATCAAACAAAAGAAGCCAACAAAAATGAAATGTGAAATGGTTAGCTCACTGGATTACTATTCTTATGCCCTGTTAGCTTCTAGTTCACAGTTATATGTACACAAGACATTGTTCTAGCCATAGTCTCTTGGTTTTTAAAAATGAAATGTGAAATGGTTAGCTCACTGGATAACTATTGTTATGCCCTGTTAGCTTCTAGTTCACAATGATATGTAAATAAGGCATTGTTCTAGCCATAATCTCTGGGCTTGTGCCCCTTTCACATCACTATTCTTAGTTCTCTATGTCTTGGAAACTTGACTAATTACTTGACAGTTTGCAGCATTGGGCTAAATATTAATCAGGAGGAGATCTGAAGAAGTTCTCCCAGACAGTTATAGATTAGGTGATTAACTCTGGCAGGAATATGCCATGCAATTCTTGACACTTGAGCATGTTTATTACATGGTTAAGTGTCATGGTTAAGTTTATTACCCACAGCACCTGTGGGCAAGGTGAAGCAAGTCCTGTGTTCTAATTGGCAACCCGTGGGGTCAAGATGGGCCCATCTTGCTCACTTGGGACTGCCCATGTTGATCCCGCACATGAAAAAAAATTGAATTAGAACTATGTTCATAATTCTTGGATAATTTCGGCAATGGAAATGCAAAAAGTGGCTGAAGATAGTCTAAACAAAGAAAACAGAAACGACTCTCATGAGTTTGTTGTACTACAAACACAGTTGACTTTCTTTCCCAGCTCTCAAAGTAAACAAGTTCCTTGTTAATTCTTAATAAAGTGAAATCTTTTAGCAATATAGTAAATCCTTTATCAACCAAGCTTGTTCAGTCAAGATGGCTGGATAAAAGCCAATGTTCTTTTTTCACATTTTTATGAACCTGGACTTCATCTCGGCCCATTAAAATGCGAATAAAATAACTCAGCCACTATCCAGCCATCTTGACCTCACGCTTGGTTAATAATGCATATGTATTGTGCTTTAATTTTTCCATGCCATCATGCATTGAAGATTCCAACACAGATGTATCTGTTACAGGTACATAGCTATGAATTATAGTGAAGAGAAGCTTTACAAAGAAGTCCCTCATTTCAACGAAGGATTGAGATTGTTTCTTATATAGGCACCAATGCAAATAGCATTTTCTTGCTGGTGACTAAAAGTCCCGGTCTAGCCACCACTTTGGCAACCCCTGTTTTTTAAAAGGTTAAACATGTTAAGTGCAAAAGTAGATACATCATATTGTCAAGTTCTACCTCTGTTTTGAGAAAAAAAGCAAAAAGTTGCATAAACAAAGCCTGTTGACATCAACCACTTCTATCGTTAGACACACATTCCTTATACCTCTACATGATCACTGTTCCTCCTTTCTAAGGCAGACTCAGAATTTCAATAAGTTTCCTCAATTGTCATTCTGGATTGCAGTAAATCCAAATTTGTGGTGCTTGTAGGTACCTACAGAGACATATTTCATCTTGGCAACTTAGAATGTATTTCTGGCGACCATTTTTCCCTACTTCAATGATTTAAGGCGATTATGAAATTTTTCCAATTTCAGGCCTGGTTAAGGCAGAGAAGTATGTCTTTGTCTGGAGCTGACTACTAACAATTGATAAGAACATAAATGAGCTTTAAATTTATGAGAGCCAATAAAAGAAAGACATAAATAGAGCTGTCCATTAACCCAATTTGCTATTACATGAGAAAATCCCACACCATGCTACGTTATTTATGATGTGGGAAATTGGGCATTAAAATCTGTTGGTCAATGTCTCAAGTATGTAACCATTAGTTTGACATATTGTGATTTTAGAGAGGTGTAAGAATGTTGGAGTATTCTGAGATGAATATGTTCATAAGTAGAGATACGACATTGGTATAATAAATGTTTTCTGATTCCTTTGAACTAGGGATTGCTTAGCCTTTGCAACTGAGCCAATCTTTGCAAGTCTGGCAAATTTACTTGGAAAACATGAGAACATGCCATCTCCACCTCCACACGATTTTAAGGTAGATCTGTTCACTTTTTTTTTTGGTGACATTAAGCCTTTCTCTCTTTACAGAGTTGCAGATATATTTAGCTTATTAATTACTAGGAATCATCCAATGGTGTATTTAGTTTCATCCTGTCAAACTATGAGACAGGATGTAACTCACATTAAATTAAATGTTAATTGTATTAAAGTCTCAATAATTCAAGCTCATCCATTGTAACCACACCATGTTAAATTATTTATGATCTTGTCTTCTACCAACAGACCTTTGAACTTTACGATGTTGAAAGAGTTTATGGATTGTTTCAGGTCTGTGTTTCCATAAAAAATTGAAAAACATCTTGTAATAGCTTGATACAATTTTCCTTCTCTTAATATTATTTTAAAAGCAATCTTAATAGTCCTTGATAGACTCTTATATTTAGGATTACATAGTAGATGTGAGAGGTGCATTTCACAAGCACACATGATTTGATGGCGATATGATTTCAAGCATAGTGAGGGACATAGTTAATATATATATATATCTTATGAGATGTTTTTTTGTGTTGTATGGCTGAGTATTTTTACATGTTGTGCCATTCTGACTCTTTGTTGTCAGAAAAATGATTTAAATTGTCTGCCATTTTTTTTTTGTACCTTCAATCCAATTTGTCACTTGTGCGATGCAAGAAAACCTGTCCAACCAGTTCTGTGGAGTACAAATACCATGTGATATTTGAACTTGTTTTAGGCATTATTTGAGTGTAGTTCAATAATGAAGGTGAAGAAATAGAGGATATTACCAGGTGCCCATTTCTTGTATCCCCATGTGGCCAGGGGCCTGTTTTTCGAAAGTCCTGGTAACTTAACGGGCCTGAAACCATGCTTTAAAATCAAAATTTAAAGGATAGGAAAGTAGGCTCTGGCACCCGAATCAGTCTATTTTGTTTCTTTAGCTGATAGTTTCATTGTATTATTTTCAAAAATTTTGAAATCCCTATCTTGAATGAAAACAGAGCAGCTTTACCGGCCCAACAAGTGACCGGTACTTTCGAAAAACAGGCCCCTGGCCACATGGGGATACGAATTTACCTTCGAGTGCTGTAAGTATGTCTCACTTGTTCGCTTTGCTCACTTGTGAGACACTTTCAGCAGAAGAAGATAAAATTTGTATCCCCAAGCAACCATGTAATGTTCTGTTTATTTTAGAGACACTGATGAAATTTCTCTATAAAACATCACTCTTTTTATTCATTTTTGAAACAGCAAAATAATGCAATTAAAGTGGTCACCTATTGCAAAATGCCTGTCACAAAAATGTTATTTAACTCAGATCTAAAGTTATAAAGGAGAAATAAGGACAATAATACTTATCTTTTCTGTTACAAAAAGTCAAAATTCTAATGAAGAAGAGAAAAATTCTAGAACAGCATGTTAGTAACCATGGCAACACCAATATCCTCACACATGAAAGATAAAAGTAGTATCTTCACTGCGCATGATGAAGACTTGATTTTTTAGTAGAAGGAAATATCCTGGTATTTCATCAGTATCTATATAATGATCACATAATCTGTTTAACTATGGAAATATTTCAATTGCTGCAAGATTTCTGTCTATCCATTGTTAAGTTTGAAACTTGTTTTACTCTGTATCTCAGTTCTGTTTTCTGTTGTTTTAATTTCAGCTTGTGGAAGGATTGACTTTCCTTCATAATGATGCTAAAATTCTACAAGCAAGTCTTGCTCCTGAATTGATAGTTGTTACCAAGAATGGGCAATGGAAAATAGCTGGACTCTTTTTTAGTTCCACACCAGTTGTGATTGATGGACAGGTATAGTACACACCTGTGTGCCTGTTAATTGTCTACTTATAAGTATAAGACATTATTAACACTTATGATGCACAATCCTTGCAGTAGACAGCGCTATTTATGCAATAGCAAAAATCAGACCTGAAAAAAATCAGGCCTGTACGGGATTCGAACCACTGACCTCTGCGATACAAGTGCAACACTCTACCAATTGAGCTAACAAGCCAACTGGGAGCAGGCAGTTAAGTTGATTCGTAATAAGCCCGTGAAGATAAATCGGATACAATGAATATATGAAGTTCATATATTTTGAACTGCAGTGTTAGATATGTATGATGCACGATCCTTGCAGTAGACAGCGCTATTTATGCAATAGCGAAAATCAGCAAAAATTTTTTTTTCAGGTCTGATTTTCGCTATTGCATAAATAGCACTGTCTACTGCAAGGATCGTGCATCATACGTATCTAATACCGCAGTTCAAAATATATGAACTTCATATATTCATTGTATCTGATTTATCATCATGGGCTTATTACGAATCAACTTAACCGCCTGTTCTCAGTTGGCTTGTTAGCTCAATTGGTAGAGCATTGCACTAGTATCGCAGAGGTCAGTGGTTCGAATCCTGTACAGGCCTGATTTTTTTCAGGTCTGATTTTCACCATTGCATAAATAGCGCTGTCTACTGCAAGGATCGTGCATCATACGTATCTAATACTGCAGTTCAAAATATATGAACTTTATATATTCATTGTATCTGATTATTAACACTATGGAATATAACTTAAGAAGCATTTCACAATTTTGGAACTAGAATAAGTTTCTCAATTTTTATTTATTACTTTAACAGTAACACTCAAAAGTAAATGACAGTCCCTCAAAAACTCAATTCTCAATCTTCAATTCTATATCATTCATTCTCCAAAACTTTGAAATTCGAGAACGTCAACTTACTTTTGAGTGGTACTCTATGAGTTTCTTCTGTATTTGAAGACTACCTCACCATCAGATCAATTTTCATGAGAAAGCTCTGGTGATGAAAGCAAGGTCTTCAAAGGCAAATAATTTTTCTTCCCATTGTCACAAAATCCTGAAAAGTATCTCAATGGTTAAAAAAAGAAACTTTTACAGTAATGTACTAATTGTGAAGAGCTTGATTAGATATCAAATCTTCCCTAATAAATGGGTTAACGCAAGACACAGAAATTCTACTGAACTCAGTAAGCATATCTGGTGTCTTAAAGACAATAGCATTGACCACTGCATTTCATTGCCTATCCTTTCATCAAGCTTACCCTACAACAGCTCAAGTAAACGATGCAACCTGTGCCTTAAGAAAAATTTCTAATCATCTGCCGACCTAATTTGTCATCACCAAACAAACATAATGAACTTGTATTCTCATGCCATCACAGAAACAAAGTGTTGCTGTGTAACAGCTGAACAAAACATTTAATTTATTATGTAAATTTTATGGTATACTATTAATGAAGAGTATTCTTGCCATCAAAATCCCCTGAAGAGCAAGTTAATATGTATGTATGTATGTATGTATATATGTGTGCATGTGTGTGTGTGTGTGTATGTATGTATGTGTAGACTTGAATATTCAAATAATCCTTTATTTTACAAAGATCTGGTTTAACCGTACAAGAAAGGAAACAAATGTAAAAAAAAAAAAAAAACGAAGCGAAACAAAAAAACTACAGTGAAAACATACTTACAAGATTTGTGGACTCAAGGAATAAGTGAATAAACTGGCGAGAAAACAATCGAACATCCAAAACGAATTTTTGACCTCTGCAAGTACAAGCACATGGTTTATCCCATAATATTTAACAATTTAAATGACGCAATTGTACCAGTCCCACGCAGACTGAACACGAGAAACAAAGTAAACAGTTGTAGAACGTTTTGTAACTTACAGTATGTACCGGGTATGTATGTTTATATAATATTGCTTTTATGTCCAAATCGAGCTCTCTGCTAGAATGAGTCATGTTGTGCAATTGTGCAAAGCTCACTAGTTACTAGTTTGAGCACTCTGGCATGCCTTAGATGATACCACAAAATAATGTGGAATCATTTGGGGATGGCTTTACTGCTTCACCTCCATCCTAGAATCAGCATTGCACTGAGCACTGATGAGGCCCAGAAGGCCGAAACAGTACTGTCTGCAGTTATGTGTATGTGTGTGTGTGTCTATATATTTAAATAAAGTGTAAAATTTTGACTTTTGTAAAACAGTGCTCAATACATAGGAGTAGAGCGATGTATATATTGTGGGAGGAAAAAGACAAATACACTACAAGTTCATCCCCACAAGCCTGTTTTGTGGTTGCCCACTTATCAGGGAAATCCCCTTATGAGTGGGCAACCATGAAACAGGCTTTTAGGGATGACTTGTAGTTTATTTGTCTTTTTTTTCCCATTGGAATTGTAACAAATGTTTAACAAAAGATGTGGAGAATTAACATTCAGTGTCTCTCTTTTGCTGGTTAGTCCACTTACAATGCTGGCCAGTGGGAGGCACGTCTTTGGCCATGGGCTCAACCTGATCTTAATTACGCTGCACCAGAGTACATCTTGTCCAGATCGTGTGACCTGTCAAGTGACATGTTCTCACTGGGAGTTCTTATCTACTCTATATACAACAAAGGGAAGCCTCCCTTTGACTGTGATAACAACATGGCAGCTTTCAAAAGAAATGTGGAGCAGGTAGGTTAAAATGGCCTGAAAAAGTTCCTGTTCAGTTGTTAAAGTATTTACAGAAGTGTCACTATTTACAGTTAAGACAAATTCTGTATTAAATCAATCAATTATAACCTTCTTGCTCCCAGGAGTGACCAACAAGCTATTTCTCTTCACAATATACATACATCTTCAAGGTGAAAGGCAGCAATAAGAATGAAAAATATCAGCAAGGGAATATTGCACGATTAATATCAAATTCTCAGAACCAGAGTCAGAAACAGTATGTGAGGGACAGTACAGAGAATTAATACATAGATCTTGGGAGTGGAAAGGTTATTTCATCAATCCAGATTTGAATGTGTTTTTTTTTTCTTTAGGAAATCAGGGTTTTCATTTAAAAAAAAAAAAAAAAAAAAAAGATGTATTAATATTTCAACATGTTGTCAAGCTAGTCCTTTTTACTGAACATGTATTTTAGTAAAAGGTTGCTATTCTCTAGGTTACAGTTTCTTTGATTACCTTTCAACATAGTTAAAACATAGGTAAAGGAACTTTGTGGCTTCTTGTTCACAGTTTCTATTGTTTTTCTGTCACTAGAGACTTCTTTTGAAGCCAATAGTAATGAAATGTGAAATGGTTAGCTCACTCGATTAGTTGTACATGTTCTGAGAGCTTCTAGTTCACAGTTACAGATGTCTTTGTTGCTCAATGTATAAAATTGTACAACTTATTGTGAGTCCAATTTCAGATATTCCAACTTTCTGTTATGCATTTAAAACCCATGCTCTCGAAGCTTCAGACCTCGAGACTTCAGACCCCTTGAAAAGTGATTGAGATTTATGTTTCAACGCAGTTAAAAAAAGAAAAGTGATTGAGATTTATGTTTCAACGCAGTGAATGAATATTTTGGGCCTATCCGCACTAGCGACAAATTTTCTGTCGTCACCGACACTATAAGTGCGAATGGTTTCTCGCGACTTGACAGTTCTTCGAAGCCGACAAATTTTCAGACTCGCTGCCAACAAAGTTTGTCCCGCGTAAACATTGGCAAAATCGACTAAATTAAGGTGGCTCGTACCGGTTTTCATCTTTTTGATGGTTTGTAACTTTGAAAAAAAACAACAGAAAGACTGACCAAGGCCAGTTGAACACTTTTACGGAGTTGAATTATACAATCATTGGTTATCCAAAAGTAGGTGTCATTTCGTCACTAGCAGTTTCCATGGCAATGCTTTCATAGGCTTATTCAGACGCATTTTTTAGCTTGCGGCTGAAATAATTCGAAAACTAACCTTGTGACCCCGTGATTTTTTTCAGGGATTGCTTTTGGCACTTGAAAAGGAAAATGCACAAAGATTTTTAAAAAATTCTATTGAGCGGAGTTTCAGAAAATCGAGGAAAAAGGCAATTTTCACACATCGCAAATTTCCTTCCGTAGAATTTTCTAGCTTTTTTTCTGATGATTCCTTTCGATGTTATTATCATATTGGAACAATAAAGAGAAGGGGTTACTGGACTTGTTTTCATGCAATAGCTTTCGTGAGTTTACCAATTTCCACGCGCGTTCTCGCGTGTTTAAAAATTTGGATTCTATAAGATCGACACTTGCTCATGATCTGTTATAGCTACCGCTGACAATTGCGTGTACTCGAGCGAGCGCCTTCGATCTGATGTTTACAGGCGTTTACTGCTAAGAAAATCATTAAACAGCTGTCAAAGACAGCCTCCCGGGCTCATCTTAAAAATCCTACACACGACTTCTGGCTACATCATATTATTTTCCTTGAAGTTTCAAAGTCTTCTTCCACTTCAGGTAGATTATCCTTCACTGGAGTTCTTCTTTTTTCGCCGTCGCAAGAGTTCATATCGGTTTATTATTTCTTTTAGATGTGAAGTAAAGCAACCTTTACTTCTCCGAAAATCGTCTTTTTGTCTTTTATCTATCTCCTGCATTCACAGTGACCGCTTAACACATCAAATACACACTCTTAGGTGAACTGCTCACAAAAGTAGAAAAAAAAATCCTCGCGCCGCCATCTTTGTTTTAAATTTTCGCCTTTTAATCTCGCGTACTTTCACACGTTTCTCTCGCGCGTGACGCAAGAATGATCTGTTCCCCGCGCGAGGAAACTAGTACGAGCCACCTTAACAAAACCGTGACGGCGGGGCTCCCACGCGCGTGGGGCAGAGCCTCATACCCATGGAACATGGTCAACCTCTTTTCGTTTGGTTGTCATGTGACTGACCGAGCGTACTAACGTACGTGCCTTCAGATTGCACGGGTAGGGTAGGGGAGACTATCAAAACGAAGGGAGGGGTGTCTAAGGCTAGTCTTGGTAAATGCACATCTTTTATGTTATCATTAATATTACGAACTTGGGAGGAGAGTTTAGATAACGGCGAATCTTGCAACAAACGCAGTCTACAAACATAACAAAAACTTGGCCACAAACCAAGTCAGTATACATTATTATAAACTTAGCCGTTAATTAACCGTTGAGAACCAGGGCAGTGTGCACACTCTGATTGCGTTGCATCATGGTCGTAAAACAAAATGTGAGTCTATAATTGTTCATGTCCTTCAGCAGCATTGTTGAAATGTATACAAACTAATCGAATAAACCCTTACAATGCAGTAAAAAGTAAAATGTTTTACTTTTTACAGTGTAAGGCTTCATTCGATGAGTTTGTATCTATAAAAAGTGAGTCGTTTGCATCTTGACGCGTTTGAGTAAAATTCTTTGGTGGCAGCCTAGTTAATAGAGCGAACAATTAACTATGGTAGCAGCGAGGTGGCGTGCCGGAATATACGTGGATTGTAATGGGGATTCACTGTCTGTTGCCTTTCCTTCGAAAGTTTGACAGACCTGCGCGACTGTCATTCCTCCGTGACGAATTCGTTCTCAGGAGGCAACCGACGTTATTCAGAAAGATTCGAAACTGCAATCTGCCTAAGACAGAAATGGGAACAGTTACACTCAGCCGATGGCGGGATGAATGATATCAAAGTCAGAAACTATTTTCCTAGATGCAAGTTATTTGACAGGGAATTGACCTTTGAAACGCAAACGCATATTAAAGAGACAGAGCTCCTATTATACACGAACTTTTTCCACTAAGCGTAAATACGGGATTTGTAAAAGGAGATGCCCCACGCCTCCTTAGGACGAATTTGTCTCGCTCCACGTTTAGTAAAAACGTACAGTTTCAAAATGTGCTTCGAGAATAGAGGAAACCTAGAGGAGGGTTTTGAGAAACGTATCTCTGGAGTTATTTCTGCAAGAGAGAAAGTATACTTTAAAACAAAGAAAACAGCGCGCGTACAGAAGAAAATATTTCCTTTGTAACACAATCTTATGGAACGCCATACTATGGAACGCCATAACTGTCTTATGATATTTTGTTTTCTTATCCGTGGTGCTTTTCTTATCATTTTCGGTGCTTGTATTATGATATTCGGTGGTCTGGTTGCTATAATCGGTGCCAATCACCTTATACTCGGCTCTTTATCCAAGGCACTCGGTAATTTCCACATTATACCTGGTGTGAAAGCCCTTATAATCACTGCTAACCGCTTTATACTCGGTGCTTGGATCAATTTTAGTGGTGCAGCTTTCTTTATATTCGGTGAATAATTTGCCATGCTCTGTGCTTTTTAAGTAATCAGTTTGCACCTGATTTGTGGTCAGTTTAGTATCTGGTTTGGTGCGAACATCTTGCTACTCGGTGCAAACAACTTGCTACTCGGTGCTCAGCGATTCGGTTCATACAGCATTATATTCGGTGCATTTGCAACATGATAAGAAAAGCACCACGGATAAGAAAACAAAATATCATAAGACAGTTATGGCGTTCCATAGAATCTCATCCGGCTTTGCCAAACCTGAACAACATACAGATGGGGAAATGACACCTTTAAACTGACCCTTATTATCACATCGCAAAGGAAAGTCATCAAGAGATATCCTTATAAGAGCTAAACTTTGAGGGTAGAAGATTTAAGAGTAAATGTCAGCAAAAATCAAAGAAATCGCGGACACAGCTCAAAATTCAATTTCGTTCATACTTTTTTCATTGGTAGGCTTTAGTCCCATACATATGACAGCAATGTCCGTTTGTTAAAATTCTCGCTTGTATAGGAGAAATCTACTTGAAACGGTTCACAATATTTTCTTGAACAAAACCTTTGAAATTGTCATAATTCGTGGCGCTGTCGAGTCAGTTCATTGTAAGTTTTAAATTAGTTTCACGCTAATCCTATTCGTCTGATGCTTCTGCAGTTGATTGGTAGCGCAACCAACTCATAACCTTTCCTTAAAAATAAAATTTTTTTTTTTCAAGTGCACCTACAGCTGCTCTGAAATAGATTCGTTGGTACTTCAAACAAACGTGCCAAAAATGCCCGCGGTATGCAATAAAATCGACCAGGAAATCTCCTGAGCTATGTTCAAGGATAGCTTCAACTTTCTACCGTTTTATTTCCCTGGGATCTTTTGTATCTGTACAACAAGACATTCCTGAAGTAAGCCAATTTTCAATATCCGCCATTTTGAAATAATTAACACTTCACATGTTTGCAGTTAAAAGTTTCCAATGTGAAGCTCCTCTAAATTGTTAAGCGAAGCAAAATCAATGGAATAAGTTAGATATGCACCAGAGCAAAATGTAGAGGTACACTTAACTGAAATGGGTCGAGAAACGTTTACAAAATCTGCTGACTCACCTCTTGACCTCGTCTTCTTAAAAGTGTTTGGCTCGTCATGACATGTTAGTTTGTTTCGTGCTAAATTCTGCTTTCTCCTTTTCACAAGCGACCTTTGCTAAGTAAGTCGGCTTCGTGTTGGTGACGTTTCTTATCAGAACACTTTTGGGTGTTGCGCTGGTAGAAATAAAAACACCTGATACATTGCAACAATCGAGGACCGTTCAACGCGGTTCGATCACTTGACTGATCTGTCACGCAATTGAATAACGGGCGTTACCGAAGCCGTGACTGCACTCTTTTTAATGTTGGGAGAAGTAATTTTAAAAAGACCCACATATTAACTGCGTGCAAAGAATGAACCCAAATTTTTTTTAAACGTAGTGACATTCTAAAGTTGAATGTTATAGTCCCAAAGATTTGCTTTTTGCTTGACCTGCTCAGGTAGGCTACCTATCTCTCGACAAGCAACAAGAATATCACGTAATGAGCAACATATTGCCAATTAATCATAGACGTGGACACTGACGTAGTTGGGATTTTTGGCAGTTTGAATTTGAACAAAAATAAATCACCATAAAGCAACTTCCTTTCCATGTAAACCCATTTATTTTCTTACTTTGACAGTGTACCATAAAAGCCCACACTTTAACGTCAGTTTTACCGTGTCTTTTCCATTTTTCGAACATTCTTGGTGGCGTGGCTCCTGATCTGACATTAGTGAGGTCACGTAAGGTTATAAACTGGAAATAAATTATAGCTCGTGTAGGGAGAATTATATTGCTTGATACTATTAGCGTTTGAATAATATTCAACTGCCAGATATGCTTAAACTAATAACTTTTGAATAGCTTATATAAACCAGCCAAATTCGTTTTGGTTCTATATAAAAAAGCAAATGGAATAAAAAAGAATTGACTGCTAAGCATCGTATTTTGCACGAATGACGATTTTCCGTGTTCTCGCAGGTGAAATACACTTCATCCGTGTTCCAACTTCCCATCTACAAGATCCGAACAGGGTGAAAGTGGACACGGCCGGGTGCAAAACTCTGTCCAAACCGTTCAACCATCCCGCGTGGGGGTAATGGCTGGCCCCTTTGGGAACAAAATTTGATAAAAACAAACAGAAATGTGAATAAATAGACTCTTCTCATCAAGCGCCATAGCTTGCACTGGTTTCCAGCAATTTCCAGTACCTAAAGTTTGAACTCTGTTTAAATAAGTTTCAATACTGCTGTCCTTTTTATCAGTTGACATTAACGTAGATTATGGTGTAAACGATATTCACTGCTTGGTGGTCGTTTTCTGTGACAGTAAATTACCATGCAACATGGTAACCTGAAAACACCCTTAGTGTGAGATAGATTAGATTCTCACGCAGACTTTTTCATCAACAAAATTAAAGCGACTCTTCATCAGAAAATAAGGAAGAGATATTATGGAAGTATTATTTAGCAGATCGCCTTAATTTTTTTTTGCACGCGCGCAAATAGTTTTTTCAGAACCTCGCTTATTTGTTCCTTTGGAATTTCATAAAAGGTTGTTACAATAACCCTTGCCATGACAAGAACATGGCCATCATTTGTTCTACAGTGTCTGGGAATGTTTGTAACACTGCTGACGCTTGAACAGGCAAAGCGTGGTACTACGAAAACATCAGAGAGTGCTCCTTGCTAAAATAAGCTCAATTTCCGTGTCACATCCAATAATCTTCAACTGTTTTTTCATGGCATGTAATATTCCTGTTGCAAGATACGAGGGGGAGTCCCTGACGAGATTGATTTTTCCCATCTTGGATCAGGTCCACATTCTCCCGACTATCAATGAAAACGTACAAGCTCTGCTTCAGAAAGGTTTATTGTTTTAATGACGCGATGTTATGAGACAATTTTCTGAAAAGTTCTCAGAGAAAATCATGTGAAATTGAGAGCTCCAGAATTCACACTTCACAGTGTCACGCAAGCAGACGAAAAGAACTGTTACTGGAGTAGGATACGTAGGATACGTACGATTACTCGTTCGTTCAGATAAACCTTGCACACATAACTAAATGAATAAAACTTGGACATATCCTGCTTTTTAAAATACTATTAAGGTTTAAATCAGCGAACTTCCTCATGCTAGTGATACTGATCTTTGGAAAAGCGTAAGGAAGTAAGTATGCAAGTTTATTTATTCACGTTGAACACAAAAGAGCTTTCGACAAAACTCGTAAGAACGTGCACGTGCTTAATACTAAAAAATATGTTATAACATGTAACAACAGAATGAAAATCGTAATCTTTACAATTTATGATTTATGACCCACCCCTTCCAACCCGAAAATGCGCAATTAGAAATCTCCAACTACTATAACTACGATGATGCACAATTCATCGTTAATTAACCGTCCCTTCTAACCCGATTTATATATAAAATATGTGATACGGAAGAAATCCCCAACTACTATAACTATTATAATGTTCAATTAAATATCGGTAGCTCTGTCGTCAGACATGCGCGCCGACAGTCTGCCGACGGATACATTATAGACACAGGTTGTTTAACACGCTACATAGTTTAAATTAATTATTATTTGATCAGTGTTTGTCATGGAAAAGCCGGAGTTTTCGTAGATTGTACATTCTGAAAAGTAAAACTAATAACTGAAATGCCCAGAAAGAAGATTTGCAACCAAAACCGAAGGTATCAACAAAACGCACCTTTTTGGCACAGTAGTCACCAAATATCTTGTGTAAACAAACTGACAACAAGCAAAAATCTGCCGGAGTCTACCACCAATTTAATTAATTTTCTAGATAAGAAACAGAAACTAAGTCTTATCTTAAGTTAGCTTACCAGATTTTAACTTATAATGTACTTTTCGACATGCGATCAATTGTTTCTAGATGGTCAAGTTGGTTGAAACTTCAATATGGCGGCTGCAGCAAATCTCGAAAATAAGCATACTTCAAACAAGGGTTACTGCAAAACCAAAAATTATCCCAAAAAATTAAAAGTATATTTGAGAACGGCTATCCTTAAACTGTATCTGCAATATAGTTAATGGGTTCTTCGCGTACCAGCAAGCGTTTTTGGCAGTTGTTTTAGGGTACCATAGAGCTGTTGAAAAACAGCCGCAGGGTGTCATCGAGAAAAAAATTTATAAAATATTTATAATGAGAACATATCTGCTTTTCATGCCATCAATGAATTGTTCAAGGCCCTAACTATGATGTTAGTGCAAAGGAAAATTCACAGATCATTTTCGACTTACGCTAGCAAGCCATAAATATGACAGAATTTCGATATTTCGAATATCGAGATTTGGCTCGATCCGCACTCGACCGTTTTTATTTAATTACTCTTAAAAAAATAAAGATTAGAAAAAACTAACCCTGTTTTGGTTACTTTGATACAAGGGTCTATTAATATAGAAAGTATGAGCGAAATCGATTCTTGGCTGTGTCCGCGATTTTGATGATCATATCTGATTTTTACTGACAGTGACTCTTAAAAGGGCTAGCGAATGCAAGGAGAAGCACAGGCCTATCAACGCCTTTCAACGGTCGAGTGCCTTTTGCTTTCCGGCTTACCGGCGTGTCGTCGTGGATCAAGCGACTCTTTTCCTTGTTCTAATTAAACCATCCTTCATTCGGTGATCAAGATAGAAGCTTTACCACACAACACTCGCGATTAGTTAATTTGCCTTCACTTAAGAAAGTAGAATTACAACACGAGTGAGTACATATAGTAAATGTTCTTGCAGTATTAACGCTATGTAACGCAACACACTAAACGCAACGATGGGCCTTTTCACTGCCAAAACAGGTCTCGAACACTATCACCTAAAATACTTAAAACATTTTTACCGTTGAAGCGCGTTTGAGAGCGTTTGGTCAGAGCTTTTGGAGAAGGATTAAAGTGACCATACACATCTTTGAAAGGCTTCAAACTACGACGTACAACGAATTTGACCTTCTCGAAAACCGGTCTCAAATTACATGCTAAAAGAACAGTGCTTGTGTTTGTCCTTGAGAACGATAGAATGCGCGACAAACACTTACAAGAAATACTTCTACATATATCAAACTATATTTACCTATAGTGAAAGGAAAAAGAAACGGCCTGACTTTTACGGAATGTTCAGTCAAAATTGATCTGCCGCTTTTACCGCCATATTGAAAGTAACGCTACCACAGTGCAATGCAATCGGAGTGCGCACACCGCTCGCCATTAGGTTCTTGTATGAAATGTATTTAACTGTAAAATTAGGTTACCTACACTGTGAAAGATGGAATCAAACAGTCTGGACTTGAAACAATCAATTAAGCCACGGATTAGGGCTGTTAAGAACCACTCAAATTTGAGCGTTTTGTTATTGATACAATTATGGCTGGATGAGTCTTATACCTGGTATTTTGAGCCAATTTTTTTGTCAAAATTAAGAGGCTTACGTTCACAAAACTTTTGTGGAATAACCGTTTACAAGTAAAAGCAGTATGGGAAATAAGTCATTATTGTGAAATGTGCTTCGTTGTAGATGTCAAGGAACAACTCCACACCTCTTGGTTCTGTTCCGAAAGAGTTACAAGAGCATGTTAGAAGTTTACTGAGCATCACTGGTACAGTCCGTCCAGATGTTCACATGATGTGTAAGGTATGTTACAAATACAATGCTAATAAAGAAATGAGAATGTTGCATTAACCTGCAAATTTTGTCACGGTGAGTTGATGGTGACTTCTACCAAGATTGTCAAAACGTAAGTCACTACTACCAACAACATTCCTTCTCAGAACAACACCACCATGACGATCAGACAACATGGTTAAATGTTACTCCTGAGTTAAAAGCAGTTACTCAATGGTTACATGTATGTAATTATAGTCACGGCGCCTCACCTTCGTTTTGCCTTCACGCCTTTTGTACATTGTTTTTCCATTTTCAGTCGTTCCGTGTATATTTGTTATTTTATCAGGTTCGCCAGTCATTTTTGGTCACGTCACATTTCATATTTTCGTGTTCATTTTTTATGCATTGTTTCTATTGTTTGGCATAGCTTCTTCTACCGTAGTTTTCTTGTCGCCGTTGTCATTATGTTTTAGTCGTCGTAGTCGCCGCATAATCTTGTAAGTTTCGTTAATTTGTCCGTCGTTTTGCCTGTTTTATTTAATTTGTATTTCGTTTTGCTTTCCTGTTCTGTATATTTAGCTCGTTTATGTACATTTGCCTTAAGCGAATCGCTAGTAAAAGTGCGAATATCTTGGTTTGTGGATTTCGACTACAGTAATGTTACCTGTTCTCACAAACAAGGCTTTTAACACACAGCTAATAAAGGTCATCTCACTCGACTCTGATAACCTCAACCTCAGGTTGTTCAAGCATCAAGCAGTTGCACGGATAATAATTTCTTTTAGGACAGTAACCCTCAACTGGAAGATCACACTACATGATCAAATGACTGACTATGATTGACTAACAATTTGTTGAATGAGAAAGATAGATGTTGCACATTTTAAACCACATTTTGCATTGTGGCATGGTTTAAGAAAATTTAGATTAGCGTCTATTCCAGCCAGTCATGTGAGCTGCCTTTTTTTTTTTTTTTTTTCTTTTTTATAAAATCTAGACTGTGATGTACATTCTATGTTGTGTATGCTATCTGGAGATGAGCAGGATATTTAGCCCTTTAACTCCCAGAAGTGATTAACTTGTAACTTCTCCTTATAATATCCATATACAAGGGCGTAGCCAGGGGGGGCCTGGGGTGCCCGTGACCCCCTGTTGGTAGGCCTTCTTTTGAGCAAACAACCTACAATATTCGGGTGGTGAAAACGCTATGACAATATCTTAGCCTGCCCACTATACTCTCACTGCTCATCCCAAAACTGTAACAAGTAAAACATGCACGGCGTGGAGGTCGACATGACAATCTGGTGAGTAGCCTCTGTGACCCCCCCCCCCCTTTAAAAAATCCTGGCTGCGCCCCTGATACATTATTCAACAAATAGGTAATGAGAATACTCCATCTTATCAGGTAGAAGTTATCTCGATCTAAAAACCAAGTTCGTGTTTTAACTAATGTACAGGCAAATGTGTAGCAGTGAAAAGAAAGAATTAACAATTGACCTTGGGAGTTGAGATGTGAAGGATAGTATCACTTTAAAAGATGAACGATGGATTGAGTAAATTCAACGTGTCTTTAAATATGACAACAAGTGAACATAAAACCAAGGTGTTAAGTGACAGTTATATATTTCGGTATAAACTATAACTGTCACTTAACATCTTGGTTTTCTGTTCATTTGTTGTCAAATTTAAAGACACGATGAATTTACTCGATCAATCGTTCATCTATCGTTCATCTTCTATGTTCTCAAATTATCATCTGGTTCTGGCTTTTGGAGTATCACTTTTAACCATTTCACTCCCATGTGTGACTAAGACAGAATTTCTCCTTACAGTATCAATACAGTACCAAGCAGGCAAGTGATGAGAGTTACAAAAGAATCAACTAGGAGATCATATGTTAATCCAAAACCAAATTTTCCAAACTAACATCAACTGCATGGCAGATTTATAGAAATGAGATTTACTAATGGAATACTGATAGTGAAAGGGTTATATATGATACTGATAATCAGAGCTGAATTTTAACCGTTTTCTTTTCTATGTACCTGTCAGATTTCATTCTTCGAAAATGTTGCAGCTATGACATTACAGTACCTAGACTCTTTAGTGCAGCGTGACGACATGGCAAAGTCACAGTTCTTCAGGGGACTTTATAAAGTCATGTCAAAGCTACCAAAGGTAAATTCATTACTAAATTCCTAATCTTTCCTTGTTTTTTTTTTTTGTTTTGTTTTGTTTTGTTCTTGTGGTGTTATGAACAGCCTACCAGGTATTTTGGACTGATGGTAAATCCACCAAATTCCACCTTGCGTTCAAAGCATGCGGAGTTTTAGGAAGCACTTTGCTGGACTTGTGATCTGGTCGTTTCAAGTTTGAGTCTCCCACCCAGCCACTGATTGGTTTTGTTCTTGGTTTCTCTGGGTCCCAATCCCCTGTCTGTGCTCTTTAACCCTTTAGCCTTAAGGGGGAGTGACTAGCTGACGTGCATCCACTTGCTCCTTTCAGTAATGCCGCTGAATCACACAGTAAGGCCACACGAATAAAGGAAATGATCCCCAACTAAAGACACTCTTGATTGTTAAGCAAATTCTCCTTGTCAGCACCTGAGGAAATGTATAGAGAACAGTATGGAGAATATGGACACTGGTGTTAGGGTTTGAAGTGTTAAAAGTGGTTTCACATTGTGGGCTCAGGGTTGTAGTTGATTTCCATTGTTTGTGTTTTATCATCAGCGTGTTGTTATACAAAGAGTTTTGCCACAGTTATGCTCAGAGTTTAGTAATCATCAGATGGTTCCATTTGCTCTGCCTAATGTGCTGCTGATCGCCGAAGATTGCACCTCTCAAGAATATGTAGATCTGATTCTCCCAGAGTTAAAACCTGTTTTCAAGATACAGGAGCCTGTTCAGGTTAGTTCTTTTCTTTACAGCGCTGATTAACATTTAACTTCTCGTAACCATTTGAATCTCCTATCTACTAAACAGGTTATGAGAAAAATGATCGACCTTTTACTGACTGCCTCACCTTAGCGAGTTTCTGTCGTTCAGTGGTAGAGCATCAGAGCGCGGAACTCGAACGTTTGAGGTTCAAGTTCTTTTGAGACTCAGAACTTTGTCTTCTTCCCTCGCTCGTGATCAGACAAAAAACATCTTTTTCTAGAAAAATTTATCGGCCAATGTCATTTACAAGTTACTCACATCAACTCTCTCTTTGCCTCCTCTGCAGGTTGTCATCATATTTCTCAAGAAAATGGACATACTCTTGGCAAAAACACCCAAGGATGATGTTAGAGATCACGTGCTTCCCATGGTCTGTAAGGCTCTTGAAGCTCCCGCAGAACAACTACAGGTAAAGAACGCACCTGAAGCGCTCGAAAACGCTATTGGCTGAGTCGCGATTGCGATTAGTGTTAGTTTTGCGTGTGATTGATCAATGAAGTAACGCAATTTTTTTCGACCAATTACATAGCGAAGTGAAGCTAAACCAATGCAGCGTTGGATTATTTTCGACATTCAATCAAAATACGCTCTATACCCATGTACTTTCAGCTGATAACACCTATGTTTTAATTTGTCAGAAAATGGCCACACTAGCTTTTATTGTCGGTATATACAGGCCTTTATAGGAAAACTCTCGTACAGCTCAAACTTGTACTTTTATCTCGCAGATGTGCACTTTTCTAAATAGATTCTTTTTCTCTGATTATAGGAAATGGTTCTAAGCATCATTCCTTCATTTTCAAACATGATTGAGTACTCCGCCATGAAAAACTCCATCATTCCACGCATCAAGAACCTCATTCTGAAGACTACATCTTTGAGTGTAAGGGAAGAGTAACTGAAAACTTCTTTGTAACTAACCGCTCTCGTTTCCTCACAAGAGAAGGTCATGTCGGTTTGGGAGCCGGATTGGCGCAGTCGTGGGTTGTCCGAGTCTCACCGCTGTAGCACCGGGTTCAATTACCGAATCTGGCCTTACATTAAGGTTGCATTTGTTTTTGGTTATTGTCCTTGCCTGTCCAGCCTGACGCGAGTTTTCTAGACCCCAAGCGCGGTTGACCAAGTCGCGATTGGTTTCAGGCTTGTTTCTGATTGGTTGAGAAGCTGGCGCGGGTTTTCTAATTCCAACCGCGAGAAAACGCGGGAGACCAAGGTGCGATTGGTTTCAGGCTTGTTTCTGATTGGTTGAGAAGTTGACGCGAGTTTTCTAGATCCAAGCGCGGGGGAAACGCGGGCAACCAAATCGCGATTGGTTTAAGTCTTGCATCTGATTGGTGGAAAATTTGCCGCTGGTTCACTTGAACTCGCACAAAGGGCAAGAAAACAAACCTAATTCAATCCCGGATGTCTTTCAACGCTACAATTGGGATTTTGTCTTTTTAGATTCGAGTGAACGGGCTTGTGTGCTTGGGTAAGATGTTGGAGCATTTAGATAAATACGCTGTCCTGGATGACATACTGCCGCTGATGAACCAGATTCCTTCCAGAGAACCACCCACACTGATGGCCATCTTGGGTAATAATAATAATAATAATAATAATAATAATAATAATAATAATAATAATAATAATAATAATAATATTAAAGTATTTATATAGCGCTAGTTTCCTCAAAGTTCAAAAGCGCTTAACAAGTGACACAATTGTAAAATTAGAAAAACGCTTTTTTAAAAAGAAAAGTTTTGAGTTTGTTTTTAAAAACGGACACTGAGGACGGCAAAGTGTTCCAGAGTGTGGGGACAGCTACAGAAAAAGATCTTGCACCGTGTGTCTTCAAATTAAAATGAGGAATCACCAGGATGTTTTTAGATGATGAACACAGTTGACGAGCTGGAACGTAAGGTGTGAGTAGATCACGAATGTACGATGGTGCAAGATTGTTGAGAGCTTTGCACGTGATGAGTAGAATTTTAAACACAATACGATAATGTATCGGAAGCCAGTGAAGATTTATTAGAATAGGCGTAATGTGTTCATGTTTTCTTGAAAGAGAGATGATCCTGAAACTTCGATAGGGATAGAACGTCGCTTTAGGAAATACACAAGAATGTTTCCTCTTTTAAGGCGCTTCTCTTTTTTTTGGGGGGGGGGGGGCGGGGGACGGAGGTAAGCGCGAAGCGGGTGAGGAGTGTATGGGTGAGAAGAATCGGACGAGTCGCGCGTTCTTTCCTCAGCCGTGAATCGCTTTCGCGTTTGTCTTAAGCGGGCGTCCGCTTATAACCGCGCGATAAAAGTCGTTTTATATGCCAATCTTTTGAATTGTCATTTGAAGTGCAGCTTTTGTTTTTGTTTGCAGGAATCTTCAAGCAAACCATGCTTCATAAGAAGCTTGGTATGGACAAGGATTACTTGGCGACAAAAGCTATTCCGTTTCTCTTCCCCTTAGCAGTGGAGCCGGGACTCAATCTCTTACAGGTAAAACAAACAGTCCAATACCCTTTGACGAAGAAGTATTATAAGTGTTTGTCTCACGATGTACTTACTTCTTTAACTTGCGTAAGTGACGAAATTCGACTGCGTACTTCAGCTTTTTTTCCTTCTGGATATTGGATCTATTGATTGCATGTCTTCTTCTGACGATTAAATGACTTGTGCTATACAGCCGTATAGCGCATTTCAATCCTCACTGTTCTGTTCAACTGTTTATTTGTTCAGTGAGCGGTACGTTGATGTGTATTTAGGTCAGGGGTATTCGCGCATCTAGAATTTTCTTTTTTACGGCTTAAGGTGGCGTTGGAAGGGTGAAGGCTTTTGTGAATTGCTCATGTGACACTCCCCCCCCCCCCCCAACCCTGTGCGTGTGAAACACTACGTCGTGGGCATGCTCTGACGGTGGTCTGCGTTGGGACGAGTATGATATCTACCTCATGTTAGATTTTGTCTTGCATGCATTTTCCAGTCTCCTATAGAGAGAGAACCTGTTAAACCAAGTCATTTTCTCAAGTCAGGCGAAGACCTTGTATCGCCGTGATTCTAGTGTTTAGTTTGACCTAGAACTGCGCGTATATTTTCCCTCTGACTTCTTGAACTTCGCACCGAGATCTTCATTCCTGTTTTGTAACTTTTTTTCTTCCTTGTATTGTAAATTTGTAAGAAAAGAACGCGGATCAGAATACTTACAGTATCCATTTACAAACTGAAACTCCTTCGAAACTGTCGTTAGAGTAGTCAGGAAGGATTATGTCGAATACAGAACTTCCTGTATTCGTCACCTCCTTCTACGTAAACACTGTCACTTCCTTGTTACTATTTTTGGCGTGTAAGACGTCTCTTCGAAAAACTACTCTTGCAAGATTGGATTACTACGCGCTCTAACAGTTTTTGCGGAACTTTCAACGGAGGCTGGAACGCACCAAGGGACAACTCTCTGCCACAAATCTCTCTGCGTATCAGGCTGTTTTGTGTGTACAACATCCAAGTCTATACGAAGCATTTTATTACTGTGATCATATTTTAAATTCAGTTTGAATTTGCGCGACTTGTTCCGACGAGAAAATTCTGCCATAGAGGATAATAATTTTCATAATAATTCTTTATGTCAAGCGAAGCGAATTGTCTCTGACTTGTGTCTTGCTATTTTAAGCGAACCACGGCCATGAAGTTGCTTAACCTATCTTTATAATTATCCGAAATTCGAACGGGTACGATTTTTATTGACATTTTTCTCGTTCGGGGTCAGATACAACTCGGATGGCAATGATTGAAACATATTTGTTACATATTTTTTAAAGACTATTTTATTAAGTTCTGAGATAGAATGAACTATTAGCATTTGTTTGGACAAATTAAATTATTTCCTGAATTGAGCTGTTTCCTTTTTACGTAGATAAGATTAAAAAGACTGGTCAAGTTAGTTATAAATACTTCAAAATAAATATGCTGCCTACCATCTATTACAACGCAGCATTGTCTCCCATCCTTCCAGTAGACTCATAGTCCACTGACCACACGGAGAGCACTAAACAATTATATTTTATAAGTACACAGTCCAGTTACGAACCTACAGGTAAAATCGAAACAGTTTCGAGCTATCGGAAGTCATGAACGATGGACCGGAAATAGCGAAACTGCATTGTTTTGTGCTTGGTCGTGGAATAAAGATGTAACTCATTTTGTCACGAGCGTGGAACAAAGATAAACCTGAATCCCCGTATGCGACACGACCAAATTCCTTCGGGTTTCGTACGCCCATGCTCTGTTACTGAGATATAGAGACACTTTTGTAAGTTAGAACATTACTAGAGCATTCACTCGTGACAAGCATTTGTTTGTAACGACTAAACCGTCATGTGAGGGAATGGTGAGCAACAGTGAAATCCGAAGTTCTGTGGTCCGATTCCACATGCGAAAGTCGGACTTTTTGCCCTCCTGCATTCCTGACAAAACGAGGAACATCGCTCTTTATTTTACAGATCTGTTTTGAATATTATCTCTGCAAACTGACCAATTTTCGCTGTTGTGCCATTACGGCTACGTTCGTTTTCAAAATGGAATCTAACCCCTTCACAGTCGAGAGACATCTTGCCTCCTTCACCAAAATCGGACTTCGGGCCTTGCATGATAACTTGCACTATCAGATCCGTATTGTGTTTCAAGTAAAACGGTGGATCAACAAGGACATCAAATCCGTGATACTCGCTAGTGCTGTCTTCCTCGCTTTGAAAAATACCTGCTGTAGAGAAACTTGGTAGGTGACATGCGTCACGGTCATGACGACAACTGTTGCTCTTCCGTGACGCGTGGTAAATCGACAATTCCACGTAGTACGAAGCGCGTTCAAAGCCAAACAGACGTATGCCGCATATAACGATCGAAGCCTCGACTGAGAATCTTATGCTGTCCTCATATCCTCGTTTGTAACTCCATTTTCTCTTGCGTGGCAATACCTCCGTATCGGAAACGTTCGAAAATCTATTGCATCTGAAAATTTTCCCCCTGGGGAAACTCTCGCAAAATTCCTTAGGGATCTCTTGACAGAACCCTTGGTAGAATTGTGTGATTGCAGAAACTTCTTTTTCATTAAGCACTCCCGTGGTCGATACGAGGCAAGTAAATTCATTGAAGGACATTGTCGAGAAGCGTAACAGACGAATTATTTTCTCCCCGAGAATATCACGAATGTTGCTCTCTTTACCGTCGCTCTCTGGAGGATTTTGACGCACCTTAGCCCAGTCTAATACCCTACCAAAAAGGTTAACCTCTCTGATCGTTAACTCGTCTCGTTCGAGCACTTTTTCCAGCAAATCTCTTTCGATCTCATAGAAGGAGTCCTGATTTATTGCTTGCTCCGTGTCGATATCGATGACCTTCCAGCACTGGTCAACAAGATCGTCTTCGTCAAGATGGAGAATCAAAGGAAGGATTTCGAATACACTTGTTGCATTAATCATACTGTGAAGCCTCTTTTTTGCCATTTCGTGTAGAGAAGGCACCATATACTTCTTAGCCAGGTACAACAACTGTATTACGGTGTCTTCGCAGATGCAAACCTCGTCACAATAGAGAAAACTGAGGAATTCCTTAAAGCTGTCGGCATCGCAGTCGGGAAGGTGAATCTCTTGAGCTCCTTCAGTCGCCAAAGCGCCGTAGAACATGGTGAAAAACACAGGACTGCCCACAGCGAGAACGTATTTGTGAGCGTAAACTGTAATTTCCTTGTCTCCATCGCTGTCTTTAACAATAAACGTGACATCGCTAAGGAGGTTGTTATTCACCATGAATTTGTTACGCTCCCTGAAGGACGCTCTCGTAGGAGGCTCGTCTGTTCTTCGTACGTTTTCTATTTCACTTGCCATGCTTGCCTTTTGTGAAGAAAGATATCTTATTGGCATGAAGTGCTGGCTCAGAGACGTTGAATCCTATATTCGTTAGTTCTAAAGTCCGTTGTTTCAAATTAATGTTCCTTTCAATCGTGCCTGCCAACTTTTGATGTGTGTATTTTTGTCTGACACGGGTTCAGATTACGAAATGCTTTGATTTTCTCTAACGCTGAACTTCCTTGTCGAATGTTTCCCTGAAAAGTCAGCGGGGAATTGCGTATTTAACTCTTAAACGACGTAAGATTTTTTAAAAAAATTGACAAAGGAATGTTACTTATTTTACAATTTGAATGGGTATTATACATTAATTATGCAGAGCATCTAAGTAACTTACCGTCCGTTCCTTATCTATTATTACTAGCTTTTTCCCGTGTAACAAAAATCACGTCGAGTCGTCTTCCGTCACAGTTTAAGAGTCCCAAAGGAACTGACTTCCATTAGTATTTATAAGTGGCCGAACATGATCCTCATGCCAGTGACTTTTCATAGTCTAAATTTGGAAGTGATAATCACGGGTCATTTGGAACTTTTCATTGTCTAAATTCGGAAGCGTGACGCACGACACATGACACAGGTTTTCTTTCCAGCCATCCGTTATGTAATCAGTCAGTTGCGTACTCTCTTCTGTCGTGGATTGCAGCGGAGGAAGTCATGTCAGCATCATGTTGAGTCCGTTTCTGGAGAGTAGAAGTGGTTCTCGCTTTTTAAAAAATTTCTTTTTTTGGTTGCCGTGTTTACATGCAAGATCTAGATTCTAATAGTTTTGAAATTCAAACGGTGAAAGTATTGCGTAGCGAAAGAGAATGGAGTTAATTTTAGCTAATACCCACACTAACATTCCTTAGATTTTGGCTTCGGGCCTGGGAAATCACAAGAATTTTTGAGAAACAGGTCCCTGAAGATATCTGACAAATTCGAAATATTCGGAAGATTTGATCGAACAGGACTCCATCTTGGCAGTATCATTTCCTTTCTACGCATGTAAACATATAATCAGTGTTCTTCAAAAGTATTAGTTAGCGTTTTCACCGGCTAATTTTTTTCTGAAGCGTCAATTACTTCACCAAGACAAAATAGTAGACAACTGTCTTGAGCTGAAATAAATTTTTTCATTTGCTTAGTTGACCTATCTACCCAATAAGAGAATAGATGGCCGAGCGGGGGAGGGGGGGCAGGAGGGTCCGTAGCCCCCTCAAACATAAGTTCGGGGGGGGCACGCAGTCCCCCATGTTTTGGTGCCGAAAATATCGCCAACGCAGCATAAAAATTGGCAAAATATTCAATCTCGTGATCTTTTCACAAATCTTCCTAACAGCATCGCGCTTGACGAAATAATATGTTTTAAAACTTTTTTTTAAATCCCTCCGACCTGTGTTCGAGATGCTTACCAAGTGCAGAAATTCTCCATTAAACTAGACTGCCTGTCTAGGAAATTAGACACGATTTAGTTTTGTTTGTGGGAACGCCATCGAATGCCAAGTAGAAAGATTTTAGACTGCCGGAAAAAAATTAAAGGAAGTCACAAATCGATTACGGACATACTCGAAACTGTAAGGATTGCAAAGATGTTTGCACAATGCAAATGGCGTTTTGGAAAATTTGAGTAGGGGTATGCGCTTTGCTGAGTGAGAGATAACACCATCCCCCTTCCCCTCCCCCACGTTTCAAAACGCTCCACCGCCTTTGAATAGTTAATAGAATTGTTAGCCCTTTAACTCCAAACATCTGATTGTTAACTCTCCCCTTTAGCTGCTAAGATGTTAAGGAAAAGATGCTAGTGCCCTTGAGACACTCCCTTGTTACTCGCTGGCTACTTTTTTATGGCTTGCCATTAAAAAAAAGAGCTGTGGGGAACTTTGGTTCTTAGTGTACCACACCACTGGTAGTCTTGTCAACTTCTCCGTTTTATTTTGCCTCTAGTTTGGCCAGTACATGAAACTCATCAACGAAATGGTGAAACGCGTTGAAACTGAACACCGCACAAAACTGGAACAGCTTAACAAGATGCAAGAACAGACGAAGTAAGAGATGTCCCATCCATTCCCCTGTTCAATATTCCTCGCTCCTTCATTTCTTGTTGCTCCTTCTTGTCCTCCCTCCCTCCTCCCTCCCTCCTCCCTACTTTCGTTCCTTCCTTTCTCCCTTTCTTCCTTTCATTCTTCCCTTCGTTCGTTCCTTCCTTCCCTCCTTCCTCCCTTCCTTCCCTCCCTCCTTCCCTCCCTTTCCTCCTTCCTTCGTTTCTTCCTCCCTTCCTTCCCTCCCTCCTTCCCTCCCTTTCCTCCTTCCTTCGTTTCTTCCTCCCCTCCTTCCCTCCCTTTCCTCCTTCCTTCGTTTCTTCCTCCCTTCCTTCCCTCCCTTTCGTCCTCCCTTCCTTCCTTCCTTCCCCCCTTCCTTCCTTCCTTCCTTCTATGTTATCTTCTCTTCTTCTATATCCTACTTCCCTCCCCTTTGCTCTCCTTAGGCCTACATCCTTACCGTCCCCGCTACTCTCTTCCCCAGTTTCAGCTGGTGCCAGGTTTGTAGGCTGTACTTCCTCTTTCTCTCCTATCCTGTCATCCTCACACCCTGCCTTGGTTATTTCTCCTTGGTTCATAATTTAATGGAAGAAATTATTTGTTACTTTGCTTATGAAATATAAGTAAAACAAACGATTCTCTGAGTCTCAGGTAAGCTGCTATTGAAGAAATTACAGAAAAGAAGGCTGAAAAAATTGAGGCTTCGACGGGATCGGAACCTGTGCTTCTTAGATACTAGTTAAGCGTTACAACCAACTGCGCTACGAAGCCGCATGTTCGATGTGGCTTCGCAGTTGCTCTGTTTCCTTCTCGCTTGTTTCCTTCTTTCTAAGGTTCCACCCATAAATTTCCTCAAGAACATCCAATTTGCACTTTCTCTCAAATTTTACATCACAGGGGTGATTCTTTCTATTCAGTAACTGTGGTTCCTTTTTCGCGTTATCAGATCGTCTTTGAAGTTCGTTGAGGAGGTGCAGGAAGCTAAGCAAATGGATGATTTGATGGGCAGAATAGACAAACTCATGGGTGGTAAGACTGAGGCTGAACAAGCAGGTATTCATCAGCTCATCATCAATTTATTTTCTTCTGCTTTGTCTACCATCGGTCAGGGGACTGTTTCTGTTTAACTCTGCGGGCCAGAAGTGATATTTTATAAGTCTTTTCTTGAGTAATGATATACCAGGTCTTAGCTAAAAAACTACTTGATTGAGTTTCGTGTTATGATATTTTTAAATGTTTCAATTTCAAAACGGTCAATTTCTCGATCTTGAATGCCACACATCAAACAATAATCGGGTTTTGAAAGACCCCGTATAGTTACGGAGTCTCGAAAGAAACAGTCTCCTGGAGTCCAACTCCTTAAGGCTGCGCTGCCAACACGCAAGCTCTAATGTAGGGTAACTCCCGCTGGCGTTCATTTAACGATTATTACTTCTCACGTAAGGCTGTTTTTTTTTTCCCAATAGCAGACAAGAGGTCTTGTGCGCCACAATGATTGCAGTGGCGCAAATGTTGAAATTCCTAGCTGATTTTGATGCAGATTTAAAGAAGTTGTTTTTGTTTATTGAGTCATATCATGATTTTTCTTTTTTCTTTTTCTTTAAGTCAAAGAGTTAAAAGGCGGCGGCGGCGGTGATTCTTCGTCATCATCATCATCATCATCATCATCATCCACTTCTATGGGGGCAACTAGTTCCGCCGAAGTAAGCAAAACCCTCTCGTACTTTTTTCCGGTTATCTTATGCCTAGTTTCCAGTTTTCTTCCAGTGAATCGACTAAGATTAATGGAAAAAGACGTGTCCTGAGAACTTCAACAAATATCTTTATATCACAGGAAGATTTGAACTTTGAATTATAAACTTTTCTAGTTCAACAAAATGTTTGGTTTGCCGGAAAATCCTCCTTCGTCAAAAGGCGCATCTCTGAGCGGAAACCTACTGGGCGTGGACGAGTTCTCCATGCTGCAACCTTCGAAGAAGAACCGTGATGGATCAACAAACCCAACGACACAACAAAAGGTGAACAGTAGTCTCTAGAAAACGTTCATGTGTAGCTGTACATTTGACCGGCCCTTCTGCCTTTGGTTACTCAATATCACCTAATTTCAGCATTTTTGCGGTTTCTTTTTTTTTTCTTTTTAGTAAAGAAATGCGTTTATTTTTTGCGTCACGAGCATGGTACTTCAAAAAATGACTCGCTGAAAGGAACTCGTTTGGATGCTCCACTGCTAATTAACAAGGTTAAAGTGTAACACGCGGTGTGCCTTTTGAAAGGATCAGCAGTTTCTAAAACGTCCTATATGACGAAAATGGATGCTTATGTCTTAAATCTTGGTCGTCGCATTTGTAGCGAGATTTAGACTCGCGTAATAATTTTGCAAAATATTCAGAATTTCTCTGACATTTTGACACTTTGCATTTTGTTTCGTCTGTAGTCTGCATCGTCGAAGAAAAACTTGACGTCAAGCTCCTCATATCCTGCTACCTCTCGGCCCTCTCAATCTGTGGCCCCTTCATCCTTGTCGCAACTTTCTGGTACCTCAGGGTTCAGTCCCTCAATGGGAATGTCCACAGCCTCATACGGTATGTCAGGGCCTCATACTGGTAATACCGGAATGGGTTCTGGAATGGCCAGTTATACAGGAATGTCTAGTATGAACTCTGGTATGACCGGACTATCAAGTCTAAACACGTCCATGACGGGCTCTTTCGGGATGAATCCCGCGAGTTCCTCGCCACGTTATTCTTCCGCGGGAAGCGCGGCGGGAAATCAAGCAAACAACACGAGTGGATCTTCTGCATTGGATTCGTTATTTGCTCCTGAATTAGAACATTTACAGAATAAGGGTAAACCCTCGATGAACGCCTTGCAATCACAGCAAGTCGGTATGCCGGCTGCTGTGAATCCAGGTATGTTTTTCTTAGGAGGCAAGTTGGTGTTTTAACTCCACTAGCCCCAACTGGAAGATAGAAGTAGTTTCTCACTCGCTCTCTGGCAATGGTGTTGGTTACAGTTTTTTTTATCGCTTGCTATTTAACTACTGTGACACTTTGCCTGTCAACTTAAACTCTGACTGTCGATCTGTCCCTTTTTGTCTGACTGTCTTTCTCCCTTTCAAATCGGCCGAAAAACGCTTTTTGGTGGATTTTGAACTGACTGTCGATCTGTCCCTTTTTGTCTGACAGTCTTTCTCCCTTTCAAATCGACCGAAAAACGCTTTTTGGTGGATTTTGAATTATATCTACATGAAATTTGTCTTCTAAAATTTTTGATCGACTTGTTCTAAAAGAAAGCAAAACTTTAATTGTCCCTTTCACGACAAAGTTTAATTCATTATGACAAACTTTTATGATCATTTGTTTTTGTAGCTGTTGTGTGACCGTCACGCAGTAGCTGCCTTTCTGCGTGACCCATCAACTACAAGAGAAAATGAAACAATCTTAAAGAATCAGTGTACACATCGCTTCTCCTTTCTTAAAGCGTGTGTTCCTGTGTTTTAGGTGTAAGAGGAGTAAGACCTATGACACCACAACAGTATGGCGGAGGTATGATGACGTCCTCGTCCGGGATGTTTCCGATGCAACAGCAATCGATGATGGGTGGAATGGGGAACCAGCAGTATCAGTGCCAGACCCCAAGGAATCAAACCCCTATGAACAACAGCAATGACTTGCAAGATCTGTTTGGTTAACAAAGCGCGATAGCCTTGTGTTTGCAATGGGTAGTCCCCCCCCCCCCTTATTTACCCCATTTAACTTAAACTTCAGAAAGAAGACAGATAAATATTATTGTACTTCTGATAGAGTTCTTCTCCTATTTCAAGCTGCTTTATTTACAAAAGATTTAGATAACTCCTCCACCCCCCCCCCCCCCCTACAGAATGATTTTCAAGGAACTCTAAATTAAAGCTCGCTGACTGTACAGGGCTATTATTAGATTGGTGATCAAAAAGATATATCCCATACGGTTGGTTAGCACGTTATGCATGTACTCTCCGAGTGAGATCAAACTAAAATCCTCTACCTGATAATTTTGTCTTCCTTCAAGATAACACTCTCGACCTGTTCAGTGTGTTGACACTCATAACCTGGTTGGCAGATAATGTGTGATACTGGAAGTTAAATGATTAATCCAAGGGTGAAATGTTTAATAGCATGTGCATTACTTGTTGTCTTATCAGTGGTTCAACAACTTAAAATACATAAAATACACTGATGTTAGAGACATTACGTTTCGGTTAACTTTGGCAAATGTTTCGTTACCGACTATTTAAAAGCTACATTTTTCTTGGTAAGATGTAATTTGAACATAAATCGTTAATGTTTCATATTTACTCGTGAGGTAGATTGTGGACAAGATACAGAATAAAACAAGATGGACATGCGATTATTGTGGGAAAGATTTTTGGTCACTTGATGGTCGCACATTACAAACACGTACCCAGGTGTTATCGTGGATGAGACCAGTGAGTACCAGTTCGTTTTCAATCTTGTCTCCAGGGTCTACCAGTTGTACGGTCAACACCGGGAAGGCAACCGAGTAGAGCCTGGAGAGATGGTTTCCAGGGTGACAGAAACAGAACAGAATGACCTAACATTACCG
>NC_142528.1:25524000-25554000 GCF_964205215.1 Stylophora pistillata | reverse complement strand
TGATTTCTTTTTCGTTCAAACTTTACTTGTATTGTTAAAAAAGCAGTTTTGTATCGATTTGTTTACTTCAAATTCCCTTGTCTCCATACATTTTTAGCAAATTGTGGGATTTTTGCCTTCAAGACAGGCTATATTTAGTTCAGATAGGGTCACATAGGGTCATTAATCATTGAACAAACAACTCAAACTAAGCAATAACATTTTTTTTTGTCATACTTAAGACCTTGGACAATGCAGGCAATGCATGCTTCTAGATTTGAGATTGCCACAATATTGTGGTGTGGTGTTTTATTTAAGGGAATATTGTTAAAAAAAACCCAAAAAAACAAACAAAAACTTAGCTACTGCACAACTGCAAAAATTTTGTTGTCCCCCTCCACTAGTATGGGAGGTGGGGTTGCCTCATGGTTAGTCCGCTCGATCCTGGATTGAGTGGTTGTGTTATGTTCTTAGGCCAGATACTTTACTCTCACAGTGCTTCTCTTCACCCAGGTATTTGAATGGGTACTGGAAAATTTAATGCTGGGGGTAACCCTGTGGTGGATTAGCACCCCTTCCAGGGGGGGTAGTATAAATACTCGTAGTCGCTTCATGTTATGGAAACAGGAGTAAAGCACTGTCTGATTGGGCACTTGGCTTGTAATCAGACTTTACTTTTACCTCCACTAGAAGTGAAAATAAGTGCCAGGCTCTGAAAGTATGTAGCAAATAAATTGTAGTTTTTTCATGCAACTCTTTGTACACAATGTTTCTAGGTCTAATTGGGAATTCATATAGTCGGTTTTCCAGGTCTGGGAACCTGTGTTTGAGAGTGGGAGGATATTTAAAGGGTGTGCTACCCAGATCTAAGAACCCAACCTTGTTTATGATAAAAACAAGGTTTTTATCATATAAACATACCACAATCTATAATTGTAGATTGTGGTATGTGTACTTGTATTTATGCGTAGTTTATACCATGCCCATGTTTGCTGGAAACAAGAAGCAGGGATGTGAAAAATTGTACAATTTTTAGGCCCCCTCTAAAGGTCAAGACCCTAAAAACCTTACATTCTTTTGTAAAACATTCCCATCCAGACTGAGAAAAGATAGCCCCCCTCCCTCTCCCAGGACATGTTTCAACTTGAAGCATACATCTTATGGGATTCTTTTGTCATGATTTTTTTTAAAAGTGTATGAGCCTAATTTAATTTGAAGGGGATATCATTCTTGTGTTGAGCAATGTTGCTGTTAAATGTTTTGACATGAATATTTAATTTTTTTTTGTTATTTTCCCCCTTTCAGGTCTAGGTGAATGTCATGATATCTCCAGTTTGTTTTCGGGGGGCTGCCCTGCCAATTCTTATATTGTAATGAAAATAGCAACCCTGCAAACAATGATTGATGCTGCTATTACAAAGGTAATTGCTGGTGAAATATAATTTTTCTTGGGTGGACCCAGGATTTAGTGAAAGGAGTCTGGATAAATGTCTGTCAACAAGGTTGAATTAGAGGTCTTGAAAAAAGTTATTTCCAGTGTTGAAAGGGATATTTGTTGGAAAAAAAAAAAAAAAAAAACTAATACATGTTTCTCTCCAAAAATCAGTCAGTAGTATTTCTGAGTGAGTTTGTGTACATTGGCATTTTTTATCATCTTTTTTTTTTCATGATTTATAACACCCCTATTCTGTGGAACCTGTATTAATTAAGTTGTCACCCTACCATTCCCGACAGGTGAGTGCTTATGACAGGTTTGGTTGGATTAGACCATTAGTCCTGCTAAGTGATTAGGGAAAAGAACTCCTGGAAGGTATACAATGTTCTTTTCAGACAAATGTTAACTTTAATCATCTGACTTGTGATTTACTTTATGTGATAGAAGTGATTTGATTGATAATATTTTTCTTGTTTAAGGTTGAAGGGAATTTTTCTCACTACATTGTCCCAGACATCAAAGCGAAGATGATGCCAAAGGGCTCTTACAAGCAACCTGTAGGAGGGTTTGCCATTACAATTTTGATCTACATGGTCATGGCATTTGCTCCTTACGTCACTGTATTATTAGTCAATCTAGTGCAGGAGAAGGAACTAAAACTGAAGGAGTTGATGAGAATTATGGGTACTTCTGATTTCGCATACTGGTTGTCATGGATTATAACCTACGCAGTGATCATGCTAGTAGCTGTCCTCATTTTGAATGCGATCACAATACCAGGAAATATATTTTCCAATAGCAACTATGTTGTGATAGTCATCATCTGCTACCTGTATAGCTTAAGCATCATCACAATGTCTTTGATGCTGACGCCATTCTTCAAGAGTGCAAAGAGTGCTGGCCTTTTTGCATCTCTGGTGACAACAATTCTTGCAACCCTTGCCATTCCCCTTGTCCTTATTAAAGTGTCTAATGCTGTGAAGTGGTTATTATCACTCTTTTCACCAACAGCGTTTGCTCTTGCCTTGTATGAGGTAGGTTGATTTTATTTTAATTACACCTTTTGCGAACTAAATGCATTTGAAGAACTTTTAAGGCTGTTTATAAACTCACACCTAAAATAAACAATCACTTTTCTGAAGATACTTGAAGGTATGTGTGTGTCCACAGCTCTTTGATAAATTTTTCCAACTTGAAATTTTTAGGCTGTTGATGGGGAAGGTCTGAAGTTTGACAACTGGTCCACCAAAGGGAGTTTTCCATCCATGTATCCCACTATAATGCTGCTGGTTGACACTGTTTTGTATCTTCTGCTGGCTCTGTATTTTGATGCAGTAATTCCTGGTGAGTATGGTCAGCGCAGACCCCCTTACTTCATCTTTATGCCATCCTTCTGGAAAGGTATCTGTGGCAAGAAGGAGCTATGGAAAACACCTAGCAGACAGCTTTCTGTAAGCATAGAGGAGGCATCTCAAGACATTGAGGCCATGCCGGCAGAATTACAGGGAAATGAAGTAATAAGGTATTACAAACAAGTGTTATTTTAACAGTACTTGAATGAGGTAGAGATAAACTTTCACTTTTGTTCATGTGCTAATGAATTTTACTTCGTGACTGTATTTTTTGTTGTTGTTTTTGCTGTGTTTTTATTTCAGCATTCACAAGTTAAGGAAAGTTTACCATGGGAAAGAAGAGGTTGTTGCAGTTGACAGTAAGAGCTATCAAACTAATCATCAGTTGATCAGTTAGTGAGTCGACAGTCAGGAATCAGTCAGTCAGATGGTCAGTAAGACAGTCGGTCAGTCAGACAGTTGGTCAGTTAGACAGTTGGTCAGTCAGACAGTCCGTCAGTCAGACAGTCCGTCATTCAGACAGTCCATCAGTCAGACATTCCATCAGTTAGACAGTTGGTCAGTCAGACAGTCCATCAGTCAGACAGTCCGTCAGTCAGACAGTCCATCAGTCAGCCAGTTGGACAGTCAGTCAGTCAGACTGGCGGCCAATCAGTCAGTCAGTTAGTCAGTCACTAGTCAGTCAGTCAATAGACAGTCAGTCAGCTAAGCAGGATGGGATTCCAAAGCAGTTATGTAGATAGACAGTAAATCAGTCAATCAGACAAGAGTCAGTTTGTTATTTAAGACATTCAGTCAGTCAATTGGTCAGTAAAAAAGGAGAACCTGAGATAGTCAGCTTGTCAGTCACATTATAGACAAGCATTAGGTCAGCCTTTTTTTCAGTCAGATAGAAAGCCAGTCAGCTGTTCGCTCAACTATGATTTTTAAATAAATTATTTAAAAGCCGATAATGTAGGAAGTGTTTGCCCAATCTACCAAGCCATTGGCTCATGTTAAAAACACTCCGCTCCAGATCAAATTGGAATACAGAATGTTGGTTTTTGAAGAGGAAGGAAATCTGGAGGACTTGGAGAAAAACCCTCAGAGCAATGATGAGAACCAACAATAAACTCAACCCACATGCAACACCAGGTCTGGGAATCGAACCTGGGCAACAATCTGTGGTAGGAGGCAAACACTCTCACCACTGCGCCATCACTGCTCCCCAAGTCAGTCAGACTAGTCAGACTAGTTATAATCAGTCAATTTAAAAAGCATAAATTTCTGATGAAGGCATCTTACTTCTCTCTTTTTAATTGAATAGACAGAATTCCTTCTTTATTTTAAGGATTAATTCCCTGATTAGAAATTACTCAGTGAAAACTTTTGTGTTACACCTCCAGGAGTCAGCATGGATATATATGAGGGTCATGTGACAGCACTGTTGGGCCACAATGGAGCAGGTAAAACAACACTGATAGCCATGCTGACAGGAATGGTTCCTGTTACTGAGGGTTATGCCACTGTCTATGGAAAGAACATCGCTGACCCCAATCAGATGCAGGAAATTAGAAAGGGCATTGGTGAGCATGTAAATTAATTTTATTACTTTCCCCTCCTTGACAACTAGTTCCCAGTGATAACCCAGATCAATGTGGGTATCTGAGCAACTGCACACCCACCCCTCCCCTAACCTAACAACAGTCAACTGAGGACGAGTGAGAGTTAATGTTGGGTTAGGGAGGGGTGGGTGGTGTACAGTTGCTCAGTTACCAACATTGATCCAGTCACTGTACCTAATAATATGATATGCTCCACAAATTACTGCAATTTCTTCCATAAATTAACTGTAATTTTCTTTGTCTGTAATCTTGGTTGTGACCTTGTCTTATTGGTATGGTGTAATTTCAGGTCTTTTTACAACTATTATTTTCATGTTGTTTGCTTTTGTTTTATGCAAGGTGTATGTCAGCAACAGAATGTGCTCTTTGACTTTGTGACAGTGAAAGAACATTTAGAGTTCTACTCTGGCCTCAAAGAAGTGCCAGTGGAAGAGAGCAATGACATGGTAAGTTTGTTAGCTGTAACACACATCTGTTACATGTAAACATCCTTGCCACTCACATAAGTTGTTGACAAGTCATTACGCTGTTTATGATTTTACTTAAGGCCTTTTCTCTGGAATACAACCTGCACCTGCCACAAGCTAGTTTTGGAGTAACGGCCCTGGTGGTACCCTTGTACATGTGAATCTTCATGATACTGCCAAAAATAGTGGTTTATTTATCATACTCTCAGAGAGAATTGTATTGCTTCATTTAAAAAGAGGTTAGAAAGAAATAAGAGGCCACACTAATTTTCTGTGAGAAAATGATGATTTGCCTCACTTGAATAAGCTCTAGCCATAGATGGTAAGCCATGATTTCATGTGAAGTGATGCATTTTAAGGATGCAGAGTGCCAGACAGGGAAATGATATAAAGTAACTCACATATTTTCAAGGTGAGTTCGTTGTTGAAGGAAATTGACTTGGCAGACCAAAAGGACACTTTGTCAAAAGATTTGAGTGGAGGCCAGAAGAGGAAGCTTAGTGTTGGCATAGCACTCATTGGAGATCCAAAGGTATATTTCCTGTTTATTAAAAACTAGATCATTGGATAATGTAATTCAAGACTTTTTATTGGCTTAGCCATTATGGTATAGCCAATATACCATAATCTACAAATATGGCAAGCGTATGTGTCAGCTTAAAATTGAAAGGGAGCTAAAAATTTAATAAAATTTAATAATTTAATTTAACGTTTTTAATAAAACAGTTATTCCACTCGCACTTGTTGGATATGAGATGATTATAGTCAACTCGGTGCTATGCGCCTCGTTGGCTATCTATCATCTCATATTCAACATGCGCTCGTGGAATAAATGTTAAATACATGTGTCAAATTGTAAGTGTTATGAGAATAAACCAAATGGGAATTAAACCAAATGTCTTTTCTTTAAGCTAACTCTGGTTGACCTTTTCACTAGATGAAGATCAATATTTCAATTCTCTCCACTGTCTGCCATGCATTCCTGATCATTTTTGGCCTGTTAAATCAAATGACATGCCTACAATGGCTGATAATTTTTTTTCTTCTCATTTCCCTTCTGCTTGGAATGTAGTGATGTTTCAATACATTTCATTTAAATCTCTCTTTTGAGTGAAGGTTGACCCTCAGTGCATGAAATATTACCTTTGAATTGGGCAGGTTGTTGCTCCAGCAAAAGGAATCCTTCCTTTTAAGGGTTTTTTCAAGTTACATGGGTACAAAGTTTAACCCTGAGATGGAGAAGGGCAAATGCAGAGTTACTGGTAGTGCCGTATCCAAGAGGCTTCAACTCAGTGACCCTTGTGGGTCCTGGCCTTGGCCAGGAGTCAAGTTTACTAGTGTATTAAGCAACTTGTTCGACTGATTTTCCCATTCATTGATTGAAAGGATTTGTTATTTGTGTACAAATGCAAAGGTGGTCATCTTAGATGAACCCACAAGTGGAATGGATCCATATTCACGCCGACTCATGTGGTCTTTGTTGAAAGAGAAGTGTAAAAACCGAGTGGTTCTCCTTACAACCCATTTTATGGATGAGGCGGACATTTTAGCTGGTAAATGAATGATTTGTTTTATTGACTTCTGATCTCTGCCCTGATTGGCTGTTACCAAGTGGTCACTTTGAGCTTATTTTGCATCATGCTCTTTCAGGAAGCCCTTATATAGTTTGCTGATCAATAAATACTTTAAACAAATGGGGAAGAAAATTGGGTGTGAATTTTTTTTCAATCAGGATTGTATTATGCAAATTGCTGAATAAGTTTGTCTTGTTTGCTCAATGGTTGTGCTCATACTCCCAGATTACAAGGCTATTTTATCCAAAGGAAAAGTGCGCTGTGCAGGAAGCTCACTTTTTCTCAAGAATCGCTTTGGAATTGGATATCATTTGAAGTAAGTATTGGTCAGAAGTTTATACGAAACCACAACTTCTTTCAGTCTGTATTTTCTTAAAATTACCCTTTTACTCCTAAGATCTCATCAGTGATTCTCCTTACGGTATGTGATACAATTCTAATGATGTTAGTTTGGAGAATTTGTTATTGAATCAACTAATACCAGTACTCCCTACTTAACATTTTTCTTTCTTCTCATCACTTGTCTGCTTGATATTATATTAATATTATAAGGAGAAATTCTGTCTTGGTCACTTGTGAGAATTAAAGGGTTCAGTCAGGTTTGACTTTAAGTTAGTCTTTCATGTTTTCTACACTTCAGGTGGTTTGATAGTTTTTATGTTGAGTTCTCATGGACACCTGAATGTATGATTGAATTTTTTGATTGGCTGTGGTGGTTAGTTTGATTCACTTTCACTGGTTTTATTTTTAGGAAAATTGGAAAGCATTACACTGTTTGTGTTTTTGAGTAACAATATTTTTTCCCTTCAGCATGGCTCTAGTAGAAAATTGTGATACTCAGCCATTAACAGAGCTTGTTCAAAGCAAAGTGGAAGGTGCAGAAGCTATCCGTCATCATGGAAAAGAATTGGCATTTGCTCTGCCAATGCAACAAGTGTCATGTTTTCCAGGTAAAGTGAATGAACAACTTCCTGATAAAATGAACAACTACAAGTTACCAATTAACTGATGATAAACACCACAGCATACACTATTGAGTCATGGATGCATGCAGGAGGTTGCTAAGCACAAAAGAAGCTTTAGAGTTGCACGAGGCAATGAGGGAGAGAGACTCTAGTTTCTTGAGTGCTTAGCAAACCTCCCAAGTACATCCATGAGTGTACACTGTGGTGTTTACCAATTGTTTTTTAACATAACATTGATACATCATAGCAAAACAGTTCTCAGAAAAAAACAAGTGCGCAGAAATTTAAACTAGTCTTTGCATTTGCTCACGTCAGCAGCGTACACCCATGGGCAAATGGTGGACAATGAACTGACCAATCCGCGTGTGAGCTTTACTTTGGTTATGTAAAAAAAATATATAAAATAAAATAGCTTTATTGGTACATCCAATCAAAATGGGTCTTCCATACCAATTACAATAAAATGTAATATAAACAATATAAGCATTTAAAAGTGATAAGAACTTACAATACGGTTTTATGTTATAAAAACTTCTGATTGTGGGTAATTTTTCTTGTTAAAGATAAAATTCATGACTGACTTTTTTGAATTTCTGAAACTTGATCAAAACAACCTTATTTTCAAATGTTGCCCATCTGAAAGGCTGCACACTCCATGTCTAGCAGACACCTTACCAAGTCCAAAAAAACCTTTTCCTTCCAGATTTACTGTAAAATGGAGCCATTTTTTTTATTAAGACGATTCCATTACGCTGGTACCAACACCAAAATTAATCACTGTAATTGTTCCAACGAACCTGTCTGTTTAATCTTGAAATCTAATTGTCCATGTGAGGCCAGTTTTGAGAAGGACTGTTGTCAGTAGCTGGTCACTGATGTTTCAACAACCTGAGCAGAATTAAGTCATCTTCAGAGTCAAGTGAAAGTTTTGTCAGTAAAATGTTATAGGTCCAGTCCTTGTAATCTGATTGGTCAGTTTGGCTGTGATGTTATTGGCTGTAAGACTCAGACAAGAGGTGTAGATTGGTCATAATTATTATTGTCAGGGCACTTATGAAAGATTTTTCTTTTATTAATGACTTTTTTCCCAACTTACTCACTCAATTTCCACATACACTTCAGACTTACTCAAGGCACTTGAGGACAACAATGATGGTTCAGAAGGCTGTGCTGCCCCCTTATTAGGTGTGACAAGTTATGGTGTGTCCATGACAACTCTAGAAGAAGTATTTCTTCAACTGGAAGACACTTCTGAAGAGGAAGAAAAATTAGCAGATGTTGCACAAGAAACAGTTACTGTAAGAAATCCTTGAGGTTTAAATTGGAAATTAACCCTTTGACCCCTAAGAGTGATTAGCATCTAATTTCTCCTTACAATATCACACCTGGATCACACATTAGGGTAATGAGAGTAAAGGAAATCATCACCAACTAAACAAGCTCTTGATTGTTAAACAAATTCTCCTAGTCTGCACCTAAAGAAATGTATAGAGAACAGTGTGGAGAATATACATGCTGATGTCAGGAAGAGTGGGACAGGGTGTGCTTATGAGATTAAGTACTTTTCCAGAGCCTGTTTTCTGGGGTGTCTGCCCTGTGTTGAATGGTTGACAACAATTGTGTTTTGCAACTAAAAATTGTCTGCCTTTACTTTTAAGTAACCCCAGTTGTCTTTCTATTCTTTTTCTTGCAAGGTTGGCGTAGAAGATTCTTTCAATTTGTTGAAACCTTCAGATGCTGTCAACATTGAAGACAGAGGTAGTAGGATTTCAGGGTCAGCCAATGCATTACATAACACAGGAGTGGAGCTGAATAATCCAGAACTGATGGCTGATTCACACAAATCAGTCTGGAAGGCAAAACAACAGGTCCTAGGATTACTACGGGTATGTTACTAGTCAAGACCAACCAGAGCAGATTTCTATTGGATGTTGTAAATTAAAGTAAAACCATTTTTTCCAGATTTGCATTTTATACTACTGTATTTACCCGTGTATAATGCGTGCCCATGTATAATCCGCTCCCTTGGTTTTAACCTAATTTATCAGAAAAAAAAGTTTTTCACAGCAAAGAAGACAAGTTAAATATTCGTACAATTATTTATTAAGACAGCTAGAATAAGAAATTTACTATATTGTTAACATCAATATCTTTTGTCACTTAGTTATGTATGACATTATTGAAATCAAACTTTAGGACTTCAAGTGAGGCATAGCTAATTTGACAATTCCATGGCCCAGTAAATATTATGATTGAGCAACAATATGTCCAAAAAGTATTGGAAGATTTTGTGTCATATCATTGTATTTTTAGAATTTTCAAACTAATGCTATGCAATTTTCTGGCCGTGTAACTTGAGATCTCTTCACAGGCGGCCAAATTTGCATATCCACTCTGAAATCTGATCCATTTGCCTGTTTGCATACTTGCAAAAATATTTAGCGATTTTTGTCTTTCCTCTTGATTTTAGAGTAAAAATGTAATACAGTAAAAACCCGCATACAAGAACATGTGGATTAAGAACACTCAGGCGGAAATTTGGTAAAAAAGGAGCATATATATAAGAACACATTCAGCCTGAAAATTGAAAATTTTTCTTGTATATAAAAACTCTTCCCTTTTCAGTCTAATAGAACAAACAGTGTCTGTAACTTTACTGTGGTATATCACCAAGAACTCTGTATAAATGCTAGTAATTTTACTTGCTGTGTATAGCAAATGTACAACAAAATTACTGTATTTGGAATAAAAGTCTTATAATTACATGAAAAATATGCTCAGCTGTGCAATATATTGTCTAATGTTGTGTGTCTCAAGTTTAATTTTCTCTCAAAGTTATGTATTTCATCATAGTTAGTAAATCCCTTACATTTTTTTTCGAAGTAAAAAATTAAGAACACTTGAGAACACTTTCAGGCTGATTTCACTTAAAATACCCGATATATATGAACCCAATCAGCGTGAACCCCAAAAATGGGTGTTCTTGTATGCAGGTTTTTACTGTATGCACCTATAATTTTTCATTGAAAATAAGTTATTTAATCAAAGCTTTAAACACGTTACTTTTTTTGTTGTGTTTTTAACATATGCAAATTAGGGTGTGTGTGACAAACAATGGAATTCGTGTATAATACATGCTACGATTTTGATGGTTATTTTTGCAGAAAAAATAGTGCATTATACTTGGGTAAATACGGTATGGCCAAGCTTAGTAGGGCTTAACTTTTCTATTTCTTTTTAGATTCGCTGGTTAATGGCAATCCGTTCACCTGCCAAGATATTTTTCCAAATTATTGTTCCACCAATTCTCATGATTGTTGGTCTTTCAATTTTACGTGGAGCCAAGAATGACAGCCAATCAGCAACAGGTTTGGTGCCTCTCAAACTGACACCTGAGATGTACCTGAAACCTGGAAGTAAAGAGAGTTACGCCTCCTTTGCTCTTCTCCAGAACTCAACCAAAGGGGCCATGGATTATGTTATGAGCTACCTGAGTGATTATGGTGTGGGTACGGTGTTGGTATCTTCTATGAGTAACATATTGAGCAAGTCATCACATGATCTGTACAATTTGGGATTTAACATTCTCAAGTTTCCTGCAGACAATTTTTTGCCATCTAGTGTAAGTAAAAGTATTTTCCCTGTATTAAAATGCTGTAAGAGCATTTGTTGGTTATTTTTCCCAGAAATCATTCTGTGTCAAAATAATGGGTCATTCCTAAGTTTAAAGTGCACTCACTTGAAAGTAAGGCTTGGTGCAAAACCTTTATTCATTGGTTAAAATTAAATTTCATTTACCTGAGAATATTAAATGATTTCCACACTTACCCTCATTTTGAAACAGAGGCTAGGGGTATCTTGGAAATGGCCCATTGAGTTATGAAGAAAAGCCTGTAATTAATATCTGAATAAAAAGAACCTAATTAGTAAGCTTTTAGTTCCTATTATTTAACCATTGCACCTGTACATTTATATTCATATTCTTTACACTGACAATTTAGAACTCCTCAAATTGGTTTGAATTTCCTTTATTCTCATGACCTTTACATTTGATTCAGGGGGGAGGGGTGATACCGTGAACAGAAGTAAGAAGCTAGTCACGCACTCTTACAGGTTTAAGGGTAAAAGAGAAAAGTTTTTTGTCAGGCTTTATTTTAGCATGTCACTCAATACAAATATATGCAGTGAGACAGGTCAGAATTGCCTTTCAGGATCTTTCGTCAAGCTTTGAGATGCGATACAATGACACAGCTGTCCATGCTGTACCTGTTGGCATCAACATATTGGGATCCATTCTGCATATGAATGCTTTAAAAAGTCAAAACAAAACACCTTTTCCACTGGAGTCAACCATTCTTGCCTTCCCCGACCTGAAACCTCAGTGGACTTTTGACAACACAGCATTTGTGTCAATCCTTCTCATTGGAATGGCTCTCATTGTTATTCCTGGTAGCTTTGGAATTTTGGTTGTAGCAGAACGGCAGGTAAGAATAAGAGGATGGATGAAAGTTTCTTTGTGTGGCTCCTTGTGATAAAGCTGTTTTGATTGAATCATCAGAAAATGCAACAATCTGAATTGCTTTTATGAATCATTTTAATTTTGCATTTGATAGGCTTATAGAAGGTGACAACAGTATTTTATACCAGTCATAAAAAAAAAGTGAACTACAAAACCAATATACATTATTCTAAGTTGCTTTAATTTGCTCTCAGTGCTTCTGAAATTCTTGTATTCATCTCTGGTGTGATTAATAGTTATAGTAAAGGTTGAATAAATTGAGGACAAAAGAAATTCCACACAACAGAGAGTTTGAAAAGATTCTAATTCAAAAATAGGCCTTTTGTTAGCTTAGGTTTTTAATTATGGCTCTGATAGTGTCCACAAATGTCACTTCTGTCTGGCAGATGAAGATGCGCCATTTACTGAGGGTGTCTGGAGTATCGTCCTTTGTGTATTGGCTTGAGCTTCTTATCTCTGATGGCATTGTAGTCTTAATTCCAGTGATACTGATGTTGATACTGATACCAGCCTTTCAGCTGTCCTCACTATCTCCTCCACCTGCTATGGGATGCTTGGTGATCGCAGCCCTCCTGTACATACCTGCTGGGATTCTATTCTCGTATCTCGTGTCCTTTATGTTCAGTTCGTGGGATGTCTCCCAACAAGTTTTGCCAAATTTGTTCACCTTTGTAAGTATGATGATAACAGTCATTTTATTGTAATGGTGACTTTGCAAGCAGGCACAATGAAGCAAATCATGTGTTCAGGTTATCTATTCATGCTCACCTTGGTCATGTGACATTTTACCCTTGTTCACTTTCTGGTTAGCTCAGGTTGTAGAGTGAGTGCCTGACTGCCTTGCAGGAGGTTGAGGTTGAGGATTCAAGCCTTCAGCCTCCTGACTTCCAATGCTGTGGTCTGGCTTTGACTCTGGAAAGGATGTGTGAGCAAAAATTTTTCTAAAAACTTATAATAATTAGAAACTGCTTAATGCAGTCTGGCCAAAGTCACCCTCCCCCCCTCCTGCAAAATGTGGTTCTGACTAGAATTCATAATTATTATTATCTTTATAATAATTATTATATTATTATCATCATTAACAAATTAATCACCTTATGAAAGCTGTATAGCTTAAGAACTCTGGGGTGTCTTAGCTCTTTTCATGTACATCTATGAAATTACTGCAGTTTTTAGCATGAAATGCAAAAAAGTGTGATTGACATGGAAGAACATGGGTGTGACAGACAAATAAGTGAAAGTGGCATCTATCCAATGACCAACAATACAGTGTAGTTGCCCCTCTAAATTTGACAATTTGTTTTGCTCTTGCTCCTTTAAGTTAGTAAATGTTTCTTTAATTTGTGTTTTTTTTTTAGACTGGAATAATTCCATTCATGACTGTATCTCTTGTGGATATGATATCAAGCCGAGATACTGCTATTGTTCTTCATTATGTGTTTGTATCCCTCTTGCCCCCCTATCCAGTATTTGGAGCTCTTTATTACATCGACAGTGTGAGTATACATAAAAATCTGCCTCAGGTGTACAAAGATTTTCAGCTGCAATTTTATCTGATCTCTAATGAGCTTGATAAAATTTGGGGATGAAATTTTTCTACATTCATTCTCTCTGGGGCTTCTACCTTTGTTCTCTTCTGTGGTTTCTACATTCATTCTCTCTGTGGCTGTACAATCAGTCTTAGTTTGAGACCTGTGGTGTCATTGTGTTGTGTCCTTAGGCAAAACACTAACACTAACTTTCACAGTGCCTCTCTCCATCTGGGAGTATATATATCTTATTAGATGTTTTGTTGTGTAGTATTGCTGTGTATTTTTATGAGTTGTGCCATATAACCGCCTCCCGGTTAGCTCAATGGATAGAGCGCTGGACTGTTGTGTGGGAGGTGGAGGGTTCAAGCCCCAGCCAGACCAACACTCAGGGTCTTAAAATAATTGAAAAGAATAAGCTACCTTTCTATAACATCAAGAAATGATTAGATATTCTAGTCTTCTTGGATAGGGATGAATAAATGGAGGTCCCATCTCCTGCAGGGTTGGGGTAAGAGACGTTAATTTCCCACACATGAGATTACTGTGTGATGGATGTCCTCCCCTGGGGTGGGATGGGTGGGATATTGGGCGCACTTAATTTGGAGCCTCACTCTGTTGTGTGACCCTCACCACACTCTGGTGAAAGTGATTAAATAAATATTGTGATGAGCCCATAGGGTGAGTCAAAATACAAATAACAAGTTAAAAATACTCAATGATACTAAACACCAAAATGTCTAATAAGCTATGTATTATCCAACACGGCACATTAATATTTCAGTGTGGGCAAATTTTACGGATATTTATTTATGGGGAGTGCGTGACAGAAGTATGCAGGGGGGAACGGAATTGGCGCATTGTCATAGTGGTGTTTCTATTTTCTTCAATAAATGATTAAATTTCATTGTTGTCTAACTGCTTTTCTTCGTTCAATTTATCTATTAAAGTATGATCAATATTCACCGGCCATTCTGACTCTTCATTGTCAGAAAAGTGATATAAATTGTCTCAGCTGCCTTTTTTTTTTTTTGTAACTTCAATCCAATTCCTCACTTGTGTGATGTGAAAAAACCTGTCTAACTGGTTCTCTGGAGTACAAATACAAATACCAAGTACTTGTCTTGGGTGTTATTTGTACTCTATGGAGTATAGATGGGTAATAACAATGGATACTGGTGAATTATCAAAGAAGCCTGATGAAACACTGGAGGTGCCTTGCAGTGGACGGGTATTCCATTCAGGGGGGTTAAGTAACACTCTTAGTCACTTCATGCTAACTTAACTTTTTAACTCCCAAGATCTGATTGATAATTCTCCCCTCCAGCTGCTACATATTTCCTTGCAAGTTAGTTACAAGAATTTGGCGTTAGATCAAGATCACAACCTCCTGATAAGTTTGAGTATTCTCCTCACCTGTTTGGTGGATAGTGTATAGATATTGTAAGGAGAAGTTACATGTTAATCACTTTTGGAAGTTAAAGGGTGAAAGGAATTTCGAAACTAGGGTAATACCCTGCCGGATGAGTTATTTGGCTCATCCAGCAGGGTATTATTGATTGACATTATTTTCTCAGCACGGTATTATTGACTGACATTATTTTCTCTGTTGAAATCAAACCTTACTTGGTGGGGGACTTCCTTAATATGTCTCTTTTTTTTCTTTTAAACTTTTAATTGCCATGTTTTTCAGGTGTATAGGTATGAGTCAGTTTTAGCAGCATTCAGAGCTGGTGGTCAATCTGTTGATGTGGAAGTCACAGCAAGTGACTACTTCAAATGGACCAAATACAATGGCATCCCTGCTGCACTGATTGCTGTAAGGTCTCACTAATTAAAAGTGGTTCACCACTCAGCCATGTCACCCCCTCTCTCTGGGCATCATAGTTACCATACATGCTTCAATATACTTTAGCTCTGTGCTGCGGCCTTTTCTCAACTGCATTGCTGCAGCTACAGCATAATGGCAGTCTTCTAATTGTGCTCTACATTGAATATTAAACAGAAGCATGTTGGAGGGAATCAAAGGGGGGCCATATTGATTTCCAGGGCATTCAGATCAGTTTCCCATTTGTGAGGAGGAGGGGGAGGGGGGTTGGGGCAATTGTTGAAAAATCATGAAAAACTTGATTAAAAGTGAGCTAACCGCCTCCCGGTTAGCTCAATGGATAGAGCGCTGGACTGTAGTGCGGGAGGTCAAGGGTTTGAGTCCCGGCTGGACCAACACTCAAGGTCTTAAAATAATTGAGAAGAATTTGTTACCTTTCTATAACATCAAGAAATGGTTAGATATTCTAGTCTTCTCAGATAGGGACGAATAAATGGAGATCCCGTCTCCTGCAGGGTTGGGGCAGGAGACGTTAATTTCCCACACACGAGATTACTGTGTGATGGATGTCCTCCCCTGGGGTGAGATGGGTGGGTTAGGACAGCAGGTCCACATCAGCTATTACAGCTGCCAATTAATCAACCTGCTTAAACAAATAAATGAACTACAACTAGAACTACCCTGTCTTTCTACTGAATTCTTGCCCAGCTGTGATGAATACTGCATATATACAGAATGTATTTCTTTGATTTTAAAACCTACAACTATCAAAATGAAAACTACCACTGGCCTTCAACTACAGGTACAATTTGAACTCAGAAACACAACTCGGCCTAAATGTTTGACAACACTTAATTTACTTATGATAAAATGATTTCCACAGTTGCATTTCTATTCCCCCCCCCCCTCCTGCCCTTCCCCCCAGGCCTGTTTTTAATTTGAAGTTTTTGTGTAGAGGTACTCAAAGCTCTAAACAGGGGCCAGGTTAATAAGGGGTGTGGCTTAATACTGCTGTTTGATAATTATTTCACAAGCGCGCATTGGATATGAGATGATAGATAGCCAACGAGGCACGTAGCACCGAGTTGGCTTTGATCATCTCATATCCAACAAGCGCAAGTGGAATAATTGTTTTATTAAAAACACCCCCAAGTTATTAAACAAATCTTACCAAATCTTAAATTTTTTAGCTCCCTTTTAATTTTAAGCTGACACACACTTACCATATTTGTAGATTATGGTATATTGGCTCATATACCATAATGGCTAAGCCATTAAAAAGTCTTGAATTGCATTATCTGATGATCCAGTTTTTAATAATCAGTCATATGTGTCTGACATTAAGTTATGATCATTAGGTCTGCAATGTAATAAATGACATCTGTTCTCTTATGTCATTTCTCAGCCTGTTTTTCATACCATTCTGTTTTCTGTGCTGATCTACCTCTTGGACCAACATAAAACTGGTGGTGCTGTGAACTGCATAGACTGTTCCAAAAGGTAATGAAGTGCTGTAATTAATATGATAGTTGATGGCAATGAAAATGTGTACTTTTAGCAAGAGCTGTGGCTCTGATCTGGACAAAAGAACTCAGAGGGGGACATGGGGGATTCTGAATACCACTGCACCACAAACAAAACTGAACAAACATTGTCGCAAGAAATATTATCAACACACTGACATCATGATACAGTGTAAGTCTCAGAATTTACCTGGTCTGATTACAATCATCTTTACCACGCGCTGGTCTTTGGTTGGTTGATAGTGCACGTGGTAGAGGTCCAGAGGTGAAGTAAAATATTATTGAATGTGGCCAGGGGTTAATCAGCGACTTTTTATTAAAGATTAACTGGGATGTATTGCTTATTTTATTAGACAATGAACCACAGATTATCTGTGTACATTGTACACTGTAAGTTTTGAGATCACTGCAACACTATAATGCAGGTTGCTCTTCACTGCAATACTGCGTTAAAAAAAAAAGGTCAACACCTGTACTGCAACACTGCAAACCCCAATTAATGTCCCCCTCAACTTAGCTAGGTCAAAAACTCTAAATCCAGTTGTTGGATACCTGTAGATTCCTTAAAGTTTATGAATGCATTTTATTGACCTTTGCCACATTGATGCTCTCTTGCACCTTCCTTCCCTCTCCTTTTCTTGTTTGTTGTGCAGTCACTACAGACTTAGTCATTGTCCTATTACACTCTTAGCATGAATGACAAGAACAATGTTCATGTGGACAGAACTTTGCTACAGGACAGTATGCAATCATTGGATCCAGAAGACGAGGATGTGAGGAGGGAAAAAGAAAAAGTCTTAAACATGGTTTCCATAGAAGATTCCACCTTTTCTGCAATAATAAAGGTGAGAAAGAGGACGTTTTCTCTGGAAACATTGTGTTTGTACTGTGACAGTGATCTTTTCAAAAGGTTCATGTGATTTAGATTGGACCATTATGGCGAGACAGCTGGTTAGAGTTTTCCAGCTTCATTTACCCTGGTAACTAAGGTTTTTCACAAAACCCATTTGGTGATTTGCTCTTAACTCCCCAAAGTGATTAACCCGTAACTTCTCCATAAATTATTCAGCCAACAGGTAATGAATTAATAAAATTGATTAATATCTAAACACCAAATTCTTAAAACTATAGTTAACAAGAAAAGATGTGGCAGCTAAGCTATTAGCTTAGTGTAAGGCTCAAGACAAGTTCCTCAGTGCCATCAGTCAGTTTTCATCTCTCATAAAAGTCAGCTGAGAGCTTCTTTTCTAGGGTTCCCCTTTATCTGAACAATTGTACCACACAGGTAAGAATTAACCCTTTGCACCCTAACGTCAGCATGCATATTCTCCATACTGTTCTCTATATGTTTCTCACGGTGCTGATGAGGAGAATTTGTTTAACAATCAGTAGGTGATCATTTCCTTTATTCTCATGGTCTTGATCTCTGGGTTAAAGGGTTAAGTAAACTCACACCCAATTGTGGAGAGTGTTGCTTTTATTGACAAAGTTCAAGCTTTTTGGTATTGTTTGTGTTTGCCTAGGGATTATGGAAGACATTTGGCTCAGGAAAGAAGTCCAAAACAGTTGTCAAAGATCTGTACTTTGGTGTTGAGCAAGGAGAAGTTTTTGGACTTCTTGGTCCAAATGGAGCTGGGAAGACAACCTCCCTGAACATGGTCATAGCAGACATTCCACCAACAAGAGGAAAGGTATTATAAGCAACTCAATCCGTGATATTATGATATAAATCTTAAAGCAACTGTGCATCATAATAGTTTTTTTGTTTTTACTTTGACCTCTTCTTGACCCTTTGTTAAAACCCTCCTGAATAGGTTTTTTTATGATAATCTACTTTTTGTTCTGGTTTTGCAACACTGACGTGACTTGGCCTCTGATATGTGGTCCCAATGTGGCAAGTATGAAAAATTTTGCTTTTAAATCAGCCACTTATATTAAACACTAAGATTTTGTTTGCCCTTCCTTGCTCTAGGTCTATGTAGCAGGTTTGGATGTCAGAAAACAGTCCCATGAGGCATTTCAACACATGGGATTTTGCCCTCAGGAAGATGCACTCTGGCCAATGATAACATTGCAAGAACACCTTGAGGCTTTTGCCAGGTTGCGTGGCGTGCCTTGGGGAGAGGTCAAACGGGTGGTTGAACAGTAAGTTCAGTTTGCAGACAGACTACAACCTTTGGCAAACTTTCCTGTCATAGAAGTGCAAAATTTTTCTTTCCGACTGTATAAGGTATTGGCAAAGGAAGATATCTGAGTCTAAAATCAAATCATTCATTAGCTAATTCAGAAAGTGCTCTTTTTATTCACCTGGTTCTTTACCTCTACTGACCTAATAATTTTTCCATCTATTTTATAGCTATTTGTCCGCTTTAAGGATTACTGAACATGCTAAGAAGAAGACTCGAGATCTTTCAGGAGGAACAAAACGAAAGGTCAGTATTTTGCTAAATGCATGTTAGACAAATTTTATTTCAGGTGTTTCCTTAATTAAGTTCTAGTTTTTTAGTTATAATTTACATTTCTGGTAATGTACTGTTACTCAGATATAAGTTTAGTGCTTCATGTTATTATGAGGCTGGCTGTGCAAGTGAGAAATATGAAGCAAATCCACTGTTCTCCACTCAATGGATAGCAAGAAACAAAGCCAATCAGATCGCAAATTTTCAGAGCTAGTAGATTTATTCTTCTGCTTTATATCTCTTGTTCTCATAGGTCAGTTTTGCCATGGCAATGCTGGGGGACCCACAGCTGTTGTTGCTTGATGAACCTTCCACAGGCATGGACCCTTCTGCCAGACGTTTCTTATGGTGAGAGGTTGACTGAACTGTATCAGATCCATGCATTGTGATTAATCTTTTACTACCTAACATAAGTATGGATGTTCTCCATGCAGTTCTCTATGCATTTCCGAAATAAATGTACTGACAAGAGAGATTTGTTTAACAATTATTAGCTGGTGTTTATTTCTTTAGGAAATTCATAGAGTACTCTTCATAAAGTGCTGTCGGTCGACCGTCGGCCGACAGTCGGCCAACAGACGGCCAACAGTCAGCCGACAGTTTTTGTTATGTTGCAGACTAAAGTGTCGGCCGACAGATGGCCAGCAGTTGGCCATCTGTTGGTCACCTGTCGGTGACCTGTCGGCAATGTGTCAGTAAGTCGTGTGCTGAAGTGATCGCTTTATCGCTTAAACAACTTCGTCGAAACGGGAAAAATTAATTGCAAAGAGATAGTTAGTATGGCTATGGCCTACCTTGCTTGCATTGGCTAACGATACCTGCCCATATTGGTTCGATTTTATTTGTCAGCCATTTAGGGGAGCAGGGTTGGTGTAGTGGTGAGAGCGCTTGCCTTCCGCCAATGTGTCCCGGGTTCGATTCCCGGACCCGAAGTCATATGTGGATTGAGTTTGTTGGTTCTCTACTCTGCTCCGACAGGTTTTTCCCCGGGTACTCCGGTTTTCCCCTCTCCTCAAAAACCATCATTATTTGAATTTATTTAGTTTAAGTTTATTTGTTGCTCGGAGATATTAGCACTTGCATGCTACCTTGAAATTCGAGGATAAATAAAGTTGTTATTATTATATTATTATTATTATTATTATTATTATTATTATTGTTATCATTATTATTATTATTGAAACTGTTTCTTAGTTCCCAATCCCCTTGATGTCCTGCCTGCGAAACTCCGTTAAAAATTTTTTTTTTTATTTAGAAGTTTCATGTATGAAACCCCATTAAAGTTTTATTTGTTTAGAAGTTTACTCTGTTGGTTCATTCACTTTTGTAAAGTTGGCGGCTCCTAAAGGAGCCGTTTTTTTTTATTGAAGATCTTTATCTCGGCAATTGCGACTAAGTCTAAACAAACGGCTCCTCTAAGAGCCACCAAATAAAATAAAAGTCAGTGACCAATGTGTTGATGTCTTTTATAAATAAAATGAAATGAAGGTTAATAAAAGGCCAAAAAGATATACTTTTGATATTTTAATTGTCACAATATGCCAGAAAGGGCGATAATCGCGACCTGTCACAAGAAAAGAGAGATTAATCAGACATACATGACGTAACGTCAACTATGGTTTCGCGATGCATAGGGCGATTAAAAAACTTCATTTTTGCTATCAAGCAAACAAGCCGATTTTAGTGTAAAAATACAAGTTAGGAGGTCGGTAAATACAAAAATTGGTACGTACGGTCTGGCTGTCGGTAATGTGTCAGTATTACGTCGGCCAACAGTTGGCCGACAGGTTACCAACAGCAAAACATAGGAGCTTTTGTTCACTTTTACCACTACCTTAATGTGTTATTCAGGGATGACTTTTAAAGGAAAATCAGATGCAAGTCACTGTATGGGGTCAGAAGATTAACTGTAAGAGTAACCACTCGCTGCTCTCGCTCTACCTTTTAGTGTTTTGTGACAAACTACTTTGTGGCAACAACAAGTTTTAGCCCTCATCTTACAAAAATTATTTTTCCTTAGTGCAAGTGTTAATATCTTTTACTGCTTTGAACATTTTGGCAAGGCCTCGTCACCATTTCTAAACACACTCGCATAAATTTAACAAGTTATGCCGCTGTTTGTTGTACCTAACTTTCTGCTTGTTTTCCTCTCCCACTATCAGGAACACCATTAGCAGAAATGTCCATGGTAACCGAGGGGCTGTTCTAACAACACACTCCATGGAGGAGGCAGATGCTTTGTGCTCACGAGTTGGTATCATGGTCAAAGGCCAACTCAAGTAAGTTATACCTCAAACAAATGTCTTTTCTTTAATAAGGAAGAGTTGTTATACCTTTAACCTTTGTCTTGACTAAATTATAATTACCCAACTTCTTGTGTTTTCAGGTGTCTTGGTTCAACACAACACCTAAAGAGCATTTATGGGAGTGGTTACACCCTGGAATTAAAACTAAAGCAAACCCACACCTCAGGTCCATCGCCAGAAGATTCAATGGAACAGTTACATGACTATGTTATCAAGCTACTTCCAGGTGCCACTCAGTCTGAAGTGTTTGGTGGAAGAGTGATATACAAGGTTCCAAAAGAAGGTGTTGGGGCACTATCAGTCATCTTTAATAAGCTTGAAAAAGGTATGTTATCTATCTGAAAGGGTTGGATGTGCTTGATAGCATTCATCAACGTTGCTAATTGGAAAGAGGGTGCCTGGGATATCCAGGGTCTTCCACTGTGACAAAAAGACCCCAGATAAAATACTGTCCTCATGGCTGCCAAATTCCCACAACCCACTCATAAGCCCCTATTCTGTGCACCTGTCATTGTTAATTAGATCTGAGTGGGAAAAAAAATCTAGGAAGGAGCTGGTTGAGGGGAGGGGAGGGCTAGGAAGGAGCTGGTTGAGGGGAGGGAAGGAGAGGGGGGAGGGAAGGGGAGGGGAGGGGAGGGGGGATCTTGGAAAACATATCAGAGGAACAGATGCTGCCAAACTGCTTAACCCTTTCATCAGCATCTAATTTCTCCTTATAATAAATTGTTACCCTAGAATAAAATTTGAAGGTCACAAAAATAGAGGAAATGATCACCAAGTAAATGAGCTCTTGGTATTGAACAAATTCTCCTTGTCATAATGCAAAGAGAACAGTTTGGAAGATATGCTTATTGATTTTAGAATGCAAAGGATTATGAACTCAAAGAAGCCAGCTGTAACAGAGTTGCAATATTCCTTGTGAGCCTGCACTTGAAACATTGACTGCCTAGAAGTCATTTTGTTCATTTACATGAACAGTGTTGGGCAAAAACCCTGAATTAAATTGGACAGGACAGTTAATCTGCTTTTTACAAAAAAGTTCAAGCAGTATTCACTAGCCACAGACCAATAGAAATTCAGTTTTGGCTAGTGGTTTTTTATTTCCACTAGCCAGTTTGGCTAGTAAACAACCTAAAATTGTCGTAACATCTAAGATGTCATGATCCCCTTGGCTAAGTGAGTAGCAAAGTTAGTGTCGAGCCCTGAGTGCTACAGAAGGGTACCACACAAGTAGCTTTCAGTAGATTGGAAGAATCTCATGGTAATGCCACTAAAGCTGTAACTTATTGTGCCTGTTCTATAAAGTGCTTGACTCTCAAGGAAAACATTAATATTAGTAAGAGCAGTGTTTTAACTACAGCTTGATAGCTTATTCATTCACTGAGTATAGCTGTATGTTTTAATAGGCAAGGAAGACATCGGGATAGAGGAGTACAGTTTCAGTCAGTCAACACTGGAACAGGTATGAAATTTTTCTTACCCCTTTTTGATCAACATGTTGGAGTAAAGCAACCCCAAGCAGACTTCTTACTGGTGTAAGATGTCTGCTAGGGGTCTGGCATTATTTGTGCCAGCTAGACCCCGGCAAACCTCTCCCCGATGTTGTTTGTATTTTTACTCTCCCTACTTGCTCATCAAAATACAGCACAACGCATAAAAATACTCAGCGATACCACATAACAAAACATCTTATGAGATATATATACATCTCACTTGTTTCAATTGATAACTGACCAATCAAACTGCTGACTATCAACTATAATGATATCCTCAGGTTTTTCTGGAGTTTGCAAAAGAACAAGATGATGACAGAACTGGAGCCAAAGATAACAAAGAAGAGAATGTACAAAATGGTGAATCTCACCCAGCAGTGTAACTAGAATGTCATTCGTAGAGCTTACATCACAAGACTTAGTAGAGCTTCTTCTAGAGCTGCTCTTGGTATTCAAAGTTTGCAGTTTTTAATGTTATTTCTTATTTTTGTTGACTGATTGAATTGAAAAAGAAAAGACTTAACTCAATTACACATGTCCAAAAAATAATTCCCAATGTGACAGTTCGTGACACGACTGTAACCTCCTCTAAAGGTTATTAGTATAAGGGATGTAACTAATTGTGCTCAAACCTGATTCAGTCTTCAACCAATAAAATCTTCTTTAATCATTGGATTCAAAAACAAGATCACACATTCACTCCAATCCAAGAACCCAAGGTCCTTTTTATCTGATCAAGACCATGCGGTCTGTTTGTCAAATCTGAATCACATGATAAAACTATTGTTCTGAATTCTACAGTGGAGAAGACAATTCAAATGCACGGTAGAAATCACGGTTTAATTAAATGCGGTTGGTAATCAAAATTACAAATGAAAATAAAGAGATTGATGTGTAATCATGCATGAAAAGGGCGAAGTAGAGATTGAAGATTGCAAAGTTATAATTGACCATTGTAGCTGAATTTATGTGGCTGAATTTGTGTGGTTCGAACTAAAAGAAAATGTATCGTATCATATTAGTATTAATGTCTTGTTCGTGCGCATTTAAATTTTATATTTCCAGGAAAGCTTTTGATGTTACGAAGCTAAGGCGTCAGTCTTAAGCTGCTGATTAGCTAAGTGATTTCCGCCGATATAAATGAAATTGTATGAAACTCACGTCATTTACAGGCTCAGAAGTCGAAGAATAAATTGAAATTAAAAGCGCGTACAAATACAGCGAAGTTTACACAAACGGACTTTGGCATCCATTCTATGTTTGGTAAACCCCTTGTTTTTTGTCGACGTAAGCTTTAACGCGAGTTTCGTTATTATGAACACGATTCGCAATCAAATCTAATGAAACTTATGTCATACGAAAGGCTAGATCTTAAAGTTTATTTATATTCTAGTTTTTTTGATGTGAAATTAAGGGTGGGCGTAAACGGGCAAAATTCGGCAGAAAGCAGTTTGGCGTCCTCTAGGAGTCCCTGAAGGGCAAGCGGATTTTGTCAGCGATGTTTCCTCCGACGGCTGCCTTCGATAAATAACTGGCCATGGATCAATATAATTGTCAGAACGAAGCGGCTCTTTCTCTGGATTATTAAAAAAACGAAAAAAACTGCGTCCAAGAGAGCCCAGAAATCGAGAAGTAATATCACGGATTTCAATCACGGAAAAACGGGTGGTGTTTGATGAAGCACGAAGCGTGTCATATCTTCTCGAATGAATTAATCAGAAATTACCCAGTGACCTGTTTTTTTTTTTTTAAATCAAAAAATGATAAATTGTGCAGTGGCATGTTTTTGTCCCTCACGGAAAGATCACGTTTATTGGTGTAAATTTCACACGAGAGGCTTCACAAAGTTTAAGCTAAATCCCTAGTGGTGGCGATTTCACTTGAGTGGTGGCGAATTGACCGTAAATCGTTAGAATTAGCTTTGCATTTCCATCTACGTTTACAGGCCATCTGGCCTGTGAATTTACAAACGCTGACCCGTAGTAAAATGACATTTTCTTCCCTTTCAAGTGATTTCAATTATCATTTGAACTGAAAGTGATGACCGCCGAGCCATTTCGATTTGAACGAGGAGGAACTCAGCTTAGGGCCGACTCTGAAACTTCCACCGACCCGTCTACCACACATAACGAAGGGGCTCTCCTTTAAACCTCGTATCTGGAGTTTCAAAAAGGACGAAGAGTTTAAGAGGCGAAAAAGAGGCGGCGAACATTCATTTGATGATCTTCGTTATTGCCGATATCTACGAAAGAGAGGGCAGTCAAGGGCGGTCAAGGTCTGATACGACTGAACCAAAGAAATGACATCAACAGCGCCGATCTGCGGGTTCTCTACCTTCGTAAAGACTAGGCAACGTCAAGAAATAAATGCAATGGAAAAAAGAACAACTGGTTTCGAATTGCGCCGATCGAAAGTACTCTTGTTACGAAACGAAACGGATCATTTGCATTCAGGTCTTGCACTTTTTATGGAATGCACGGTACAAGCCATGGGAGGTTTCTTTAATCAACACTAGGTTTTTGGAAGTTCACAACACGAAATAACAAGGAAGAAACAACAGATGATGCGCCGTCTGGCAAAATAACCAAGGGAGAGTAACACCAGGACAAAGAAAACAGGAAAAGGCTGTTATGAATATTTGATATGTGGTCAAAAAATAATAACTTTGGTTTATTCAAAAAACTAATTCTACTTCAGGTGACATAATAGGGCTAGGTCGAGTTGTTATAGACATTAGTCATCTATCCCGACAAGATCATTAAGTTTACCTGCTTCTTCCGTCACCCAACAGCAGCTTCGTTCCCAGGGCCTTTCTTCCTCTCGCATCCAGGAGTGACAGAGGGGACATAGGCTTTAGCTTGCACTTCAGGAATTATTATTTGATTTCGTAATATGTTGTGCGATGAGCATCGATAAGGGCTTTGATGACGTTTATTCTTAGCAAGTTTTACCAGTTATTGTTAGGAATGTGAGGGGGGGAAGGCGAGGATTTCTTAAAAGCTACCATTTTAATTGTTAAATTGAGCGTAATGAAAAATTTTGAGGAGGGGGAGTATGGAATTCATGTTGTTGCGGTGTTAACCTTTTTCTTTATGCAGTTTTGCGGTGAAGAACAACTTGCATTGCGGAGATTTCAAACCTTACGGTGTATGATGAACTACAAACCGACTGTGTTCGATGCAATAAACCATTTCCGGTGTCGCAGTTTATTCTTTAACCCTTTTAAAAACTAGAAGGGGACGAAGAAGGAGACGAATGAGACGAAGGAGGAGACTAAGAAAGACAAGAAGGAGGAGAGGAAGGGGGAGACGAAGAAGGAGACGAAGGAGGAGACTAAGAAAGACAAGAAGGAGGAGACGAAGAAGGAGACGAAGAAGGAGACGAATGAGACGAAGGAGGAGACTAAGAAAGACAAGAAGGAGGAGAGGAAGGGGGAGACGAAGAAGGAGACGAAGGAGGAGACTAAGAAAGACAAGAAGGAGGAGACGAAGAAGGAGACGAAGGAGGAGACTAAGAAAGACAAGAAGGAGGAGAGGAAGGAGGAGACGAAGAAGGAGACGAAGGAGGAGACTAAGAAAGACAAGAAGGAGGAGAGGAAGAAGGAGACGAAGAAGGAGACGAAGGAGGAGACTAAGAAAGACAAGAAGGAGGAGAGGAAGGGGGAGACGAAGAAGGAGACGAAGGAGGAGACTAAGAAAGACAAGAAGGAGGAGACGAAGAAGGAGACGAAGAAGGAGACGAATGAGACGAAGGAGGAGACTAAGAAAGACAAGAAGGAGGGGAGGAAGGGGGAGACGAAGAAGGAGACGAAGGAGGAGACTAAGAAAGACAAGAAGGAGGAGACGAAGAAGGAGACGAAGAAGGAGACGAAGGAGGAGACTAAGGAAGACAAGAAGGAGGAGAGGAAGGAGGAGACGAAGAAGGAGACGAAGGAGGAGACTAAGAAAGACAAGAAGGAGGAGAGGAAGAAGGAGACGAGGAAGGAGACGAAGGAGGAGACTAAGAAAGACAAGAAGGAGGAGAGGAAGAAGGAGACGAAGCAGGAGACTAAGAAAGACAAGAAGGAGGAGAGGAAGAAGGAGACGAAGGAGGAGACTAAGAAAGACAAGAAGGAGGTGAGGAAGGAGGAGACGAAGAAGGAGACGAAGGAGGAGACTAAGAAAGACAAGAAGGAGGAGACGAAGAAGGAGACGAAGGAGGAGACTAAGAAAGACAAGAAGGAGGAGAGGAAGGAGGAGACGAAGAAGGAGACGAAGGAGGAGACTAAGAAAGACAAGAAGGAGGAGACGAAGAAGGAGACGAAGGAGGAGACTAAGAAAGACAAGAAGGAGGAGACGAAGAAGGAGACGAAGAAGGAGACGAAGGAGGAGACTAAGAAAGACAAGAAGGAGGAGACGAAGAAGGAGACGAAGAAGGAGACGAAGGAGGAGACTAAGAAAGACAAGAAGGAGGAGAGGAAGGAGGAGACGAAGAAGGAGACGAAGGAGGAGACTAAGAAAGACAAGAAGGAGGAGAGGAAGGGAGAGACGAAGAAGGAGACGAAGGAGGAGACTAAGAAAGACAAGAAGGAGGAGACGAAGAAGGAGACGAAGGAGGAGACTAAGAAAGACAAGAAGGAGGAGAGGAAGGAGGAGACGAAGAAGGAGACGAAGGAGGAGACTAAGAAAGACAAGAAGGAGGAGACGAAGAAGGAGACGAAGGAGGAGACTAAGAAAGACAAGAAGGAGGAGAGGAAGGGGGAGACGAAGAAGGAGACGAAGGAGGAGACTAAGAAAGACAAGAAGGAGGAGAGGAAGGGGGAGACGAAGAAGGAGACGAAGGAGGAGACTAAGAAAGACAAGAAGGAGGAGACGAAGAAGGAGACGAAGAAGGAGACGAAGGAGGAGACTAAGAAAGACAAGAAGGAGGAGACGAAGAAGGAGACGAAGAAGGAGACGAAGGAGGAGACTAAGAAAGACAAGAAGGAGGAGACGAAGAAGGAGACGAAGAAGGAGACGAAGGAGGAGACTAAGAAAGACAAGAAGGAGGAGAGGAAGGAGGAGACGAAGAAGGAGACGAAGGAGGAGAGTAAGAAAGACAAGAAGGAGGAGACGAAGAAGGAGACGAAGGAGGAGACTAAGAAAGACAAGAAGGAGGAGAGGAAGGAGGAGACGAAGAAGGAGACGAAGGAGGAGACTAAGAAAGACAAGAAGGAGGAGACGAAGAAGGAGACGAAGGAGGAGACTAAGAAAGACAAGAAGGAGGAGAGGAAGGGGGAGACGAAGAAGGAGACGAAGGAGGAGACTAAGAAAGACAAGAAGGAGGAGAGGAAGGGGGAGACGAAGAAGGAGACGAAGGAGGAGACTAAGAAAGACAAGAAGGAGGAGACGAAGAAGGAGACGAAGAAGGAGACGAAGGAGGAGACTAAGAAAGACAAGAAGGAGGAGACGAAGAAGGAGACGAAGAAGGAGACGAAGGAGGAGACTAAGAAAGACAAGAAGGAGGAGAGGAAGGAGGAGACGAAGAAGGAGACGAAGGAGGAGACTAAGAAAGACAAGAAGGAGGAGACGAAGAAGGAGACGAAGAAGGAGACGAAGGAGGAGACTAAGAAAGACAAGAAGGAGGAGAGGAAACTGGATCGAAGCACTCTGATATACCTCATAAATGCTTTCGTCTTTTGCAAACTTTTTTATTGTTCGACAGTTTGGAGCAATACAAGTAATAAGAATATCAAAAAACTTCAGTTAGTCCAGAACTACGCTTGCAGGATCGTGACTGGCTTGAAAAAGTACGATCACATCACAGAGGCACTGAAGTCCCTTAAATGGCTTAACGTAAAGAAAAAACTACTTTTTAATGACTTAGTCATGGTTTATAAATGCATCAACAACTTGACTCCTAACTATCTCTGTGAACGATTTAAACAACGTTCCGAAATTCACCAAAGAGATACCAGACAGAAGAGCGAGCTTACGTTGCCCAAGTGCAGGATCGCGGCTGGGCAAAGGGCTTTTGCCTTCCGTGGGGCTAAAAGTTATAATTTTTTACCTAAATTTATCAGAGACACAGATAGCCTAAGTGGTTTTAAAAAGAAAATTTTTAAGAATATTCTTAATTCGTAACATGTGACTTTAGTATATAAGCTAATTTTTTTTTTTTTTTTTTTTTTTTTTAATATCATGTTATCTTATTATGACGTTTTTATGACTTTATATCTTATATTCATGTATGGCGGAAGAGCCCCCAGGGGGGAGCTATGCAATAAAGTATGTATGTATGTATGTATGTATGTATGTATGTAGGAAGGGGGAGACGAAGAAGGGGACGAAGAAGGAGACGAATGAGACGAAGGAGACGACTAAGAAAGACAAGAAGGAGGAGAGGAAGGAGAAGACGAAGAAGAAGACGAAGTAGGAGACTAAGGAGGAGACTAAGAAAGACAAGAAGGAGGAGAGGAAGCTGGAAAGATGATTGACTCACCTGGAAGATTGAAGTATGAATAGACTAAACAATAAGAAACATCATCACCCAAGGGTTTTATTGTTGTTAAAGAATGTTATCAATACTTTTTCAGGTGTATATGAAAATTTATTACACGACTCGTGCAGTCAGAGGGCCAATAACTAAAATCAACCGATCAAAATGCTCTATTACCGGTCAGTATTCTCTCAGTATTGGACCGGGCACTGTCCCGAATGGTCCCGAATGATACCGCACGTGTGTCCCTTTGAACTTCAGTCATATAATAAATCTCTTATTAACCAAGCTTGCTCGGGACCGTACTGGACGAATATCGGCCCTCGGTCTTTTTTGTAAGGACCTCGTTGCGCTCAGTCCATACTGTCAAGACCTCGGGCCGATATTCTCCCAATACGGCCCTCGCGCTTGGTTAATAAGATATATTTATATCGTAAAACTTCTGGTAGTAAAGATTGGTGTTTTTAATTTTTAGGTTCGGTTAGCTATGTGAAGAAAAGCCTTGCCATCA
>NC_142528.1:25501500-25519000 GCF_964205215.1 Stylophora pistillata | reverse complement strand
CCACGACTGATTCTTGAATGATAAATGAAGAATGGGAATTTTACAACAAACCAAGTACCTCGTCCTGAAAAACTTCCACATCAAAAAAAGGAACAAGCAGGAAACTTTGAAAGAGATACTTACCCCAATTTGTGGGATTGTTTTGCTGGTTATTATACGAAGAAGCATACCAAAGACGGTAAAACCAGCTGTGGGAGAAAATGAAATACCCACAGCGAGCATTTCCAGCATAGGACTGGCTGGATCGTCGGGCAATGCGAGTAGAAGGCCAAACATCGCTTATGTGACCAACAATCTCTCAAACGCCGGTTCGGTCATGGAGTTAGTGAGGAGCGCCTCAAAGAGCGCTGTGAATTATCTTGAGTTTAACACCACCGACGGTATGTTGGCCCATTACAAGGAGCACACCAACCTACTTGTAGGGATCGAGTTCGGGAAAGGTAAAGAGAAAGGACTTGCGTATACTCTTCGCGTCCCGGAAGGACTCCCTTCACCAAAGAACAAACTTGTCGGTGAGTACATGTACGTACAGCAAACCCACGTGTGGATAGATCGTTTATTGAATAATACTTTGCAGTCGTAAAACTGAATTTCGTATTTTACAGATAACATTGATTAAAATATAGAGCTAAATACAATCATATAAATGTAAATGCCTAAAATAATGAATCTAGAATATGTATGCATATCTAAAAGTCGACTTTCTTTAAAACTTTAGGAGCTAGTGTGCGCATCCTAGGACATAACAGAAATGAAAGAGGGTCGAAAACGTTCCATGTGAGAACGTGGCAAAATATATCTCTTGACGCCTTAAATTATAACTAGATTTTTTCCTTGATGGCAGGAGATGGTACAACTTATGTTCGGGATTGTTAGCAATAGAATCGAACAAATGAGATCTGAGTTCTATGCGTCCATCATACAAAGTTGGCAGACCCAGACTGTCAAGGCATTCCCAATATGACATTTCAGGTGAAATTATGGAAAGCACACGTTTCTGAATTCTTTCTATATCCTTATTAAGATAGGCCGGGAGTACATGATGGAACAGTGGAGCGCAGTATTCTAGTACAGGTCTAATTGTTGTGCAAAAGAAGTTCACAATGTCCTTTAGGGGAACACGGGCCCATTTCAAGAGAACATTAAAATAAAATAATATTTTATTATTGTATATATGTTCTGGTTCAATTTTATCCTTGGGTAAATTTTATTTTCCATTGTTTGAACCCTATTATCATACATTACCTGATAACCAAAAACAATAGAAAATAAAATTTAAACCAAGGATAAAATTGAACCACCACATATATATGATGAAGTACATTGCTCAATTACTTTCACTATCCACAAGATGAACTCCTTTGAAGTGGGGATATTCAAGAAGTGTAGTTCTCAAACCAGTATGACAGGGTGTAAGTATATTCATAACTGAAACCTAAGACCTGGAACATGGACCCACCTCCTAAAATGTAAACTAGGCAGCACAGCAGGTGGAACTACATATTAGGTAGAATGTTGGTTTCTTTTTCATTCAAAATTTACTGGTATATTGTTAAAAAAGCAGTTTTGCATGGATTTGTTTACTTCAAATTCCCTTGTCCCCCTACATTGTTAGCAAATTATGAGATTTTTGCCTCCAAGGCAGGCTATATTTAGTTGACATAGGGTCACATAGGGTCATTGATCATTGAGAAAACAACTCAAATTAAGCAATAACATTTTTTTTGTCATACTTCAGACCTTGGACAACACAGGTAATTCACGCTTCAAGATTTGAGATTGCCACATTATTGTGGTGTGGTGTTTTATATAAGGGAATTACTGTTAAAAAAAAAAAAACAAAACAAAAGCAAAAACTTAGCTACTGCACAACTACAAAAATTTTGATGTCCCCCTCCGCTAGTATGGGACGTTGGGTTGCCTCATGGTTAGTCCGCTTGATCCTGGATTGATTGGTTGCATCATGTTCTTAGGCCAGGTACTTTACTCTCACAGTGCTTCTCTTCACCCAGGTGTTTAAATGGGTACCAGCAGATTTAATGCTGGGGGGGAACCCTATGATGGATTAGCCTCCCTTCCAGGGGGGAGTAGAAATACTCGTAGTCACTTCATGTTATGGAAACAGAAGTTAAGCACTGTCTGATTGGGCACTTGGCTTGTAATCAGACTTTATCTTTACCTCCACTTGTAGTTACAACAAACACTTTGGAAGCTAGTGAAAATAAATACCTGGCTCTGAAAGTATGTAGCAAATAAATTGTATTTTTTTTCATGCAACTCATGCAACTCATGCAACTCCCAATGTTTCTAGGTCAAATTGGGAATTCATATAGTTGGTTTTCCAGGTCTGGGAACCTGTGTTTGAGCGTGGGAGGACATTTAAAGGGTGTGCTGCTCAGATCTCAAAACCCAACCTTGTTTATGATAAAAAAAAAAAAAAACTATAATTTATTGTAGATTGTGGTATGTGTACTCGTATTTATGTGTAGTTTATACCATGCCCATGTTTACTGGAAACAAGAAGCAGGAATGTGAAAAATTGTACAATTTTTATACCTGCTTTAAAGGTCAAGACCCTAAAAATCTTACATTCTTTTGTAAAACATTCCCATCTAGACTGAAAAAAGATAGGCCCCCCCCCTCCCAGAACATGTTTCAACTTGAAACATACATCTTATGGGATTCTCTTGACATGATCTTTTTGTAAAAGTGCCTGTAGGGGATATCATTCTTGTGTAGAGTATTGTTGCTGTTAAATGTTTCAACATGAATATTCCATTTTTTTTGTTATTTTCTCCCTTTCAGGTCAAGGTGAATGTCATTATATCTACAGTTTGTTTTCGGGGAGCTGCCCTGCCAATTCTTATATTGTAATGAAAATAGCAGCCCTGCAAACAATGATTGATGCTGCTATTACAAAGGTAATTGCTTTTGAAATATAATTTTTCTTGGGTGGACCCAGGATTTAGTGAAAGGAGTCTGGATTAATGTCTGTCAAGAAGGTTGAATTAGAGGTCTTGAAAAAAGTTATTGCCAGTGTTTAAAAGAATATTTGTAGGGAAAAAAAAAACAAACAAAAGGATAAAAAAACAAACAAAAGGAAAAAAAACTAGTACATGTTTCTCTCCAAAAATCTGTCAGTAGTATTTCTGAGTGAGTTTGTGTACATTGGCATTTTTTATCATCTTTTTTTTTCATTATTCATAACACCCCTATTCTGTGGAACTTGTATTAAATGGTCACCCTACCATTCCCGACAGGTGAGTGCTTATGACAGGTTTGGCTGTATTAGACTATTAGTCTTGCTAAGTGATTAGGGAAAAGAACTCCTGGAAGGTATACAATGTTCTTTTCAGACCAATGTTAACTTTAATCCTCTGACTTGTGATTTGCTTTCAACAAATGGTAAACACCACAGCGTACACTATTGAGTTACGAATGCACGTGGGAGGTTGCTAAGCACGAAAGAAGCATAAGAGTTGCTCAAGGCGATAGCCGAGAGCGACTCTAGCTTCTCGAGTGCTTAGCAAACCTCCCGCGTGCATCCATAACTCAATAGTGTATGCTGTGGTGTTTACCATTTGCTTTATAACTTAACATTGATACACTGTCGCTAAAGAGTTCCCTTTTATTTTAATAAATCTTACGTGACCAGAAAAAACAAGCGTGCGCGGAAAATAGTCTTTGCATTTGCTCACGTCAGCAGCATACACCCAGGGGCAAATGGGGGACGCTAAATTGACCAGTCAGAGCACGTGCTTTACTTTGGTTATGTTATAATTGATATGTGATAGAAGTGATTTGATTGATAATATTTTCTTGTTCAAGGTTGAAGGGAATTTTTCTCACTACAATGTCCCAGACATCAAAGCAAAGATGATGCCGAAGGGCTCTTACAAGCAACCTATAGGAGGGTTTACCATTACTATTTTGATTTACATGGTCATGGCTTGTGCTCCTTACTTCAATGCATTATTAGTCAATCTAGTGCAGGAGAAGGAACTAAAACTGAAGGAGTTGATGAGAATTATGGGTACTTCTGATATCGCATACTGGTTGTCATGGATTATGACTTATGCAGTGATCATGCTAGTAGCTGTCCTCATTTTGAATGCGATCGCAATACCAGGAAATATATTTTCCAATAGCAACTATGTTGTGATAGTCATCATCTGCTACCTGTATAGCTTAAGCATCATCACAATGTCTTTCATGCTGATGCCATTCTTCAAGAGTGCCGAGTGTGCTGGCCTTTTTGCATCTCTGGTGACTACAATTCTTGCAACCCTTGCCATTCCCCTTGTCCTTACTGAAGTGTCTAATGCTGTGAAGTGGTTATTGTCACTCTTTTCACCAACAGCGTTTGCTCTTGCCTTGTATGAGGTGGGTTGCTTTATTTTAGTTCCACCTTTTGCGAACTGAATGCATTTGAAGAACTTTTAAGGCTGTTTATAAACTCACACCTAAAATAAATAATCACTTTTCTGAAGATACATGAAGGTATGTGTGTGTCTGCAGCTCTTTGATAAATTTTTTCAACTTGAAATTTTAGGCTGTTGATGGGGAAGGTCTGAAGTTTGACAACTGGTCCACCAAAGGGAGTTTTCCATCCATGTATCCCACTATAATGCTGCTGGTTGACACTGTTTTGTATTTTCTGCTGGCTCTGTATTTTGATGCAGTAATTCCTGGTGAGTACAGTCAGCGCAGACCTCCTTACTTCATTTTTACACTATCGTTTTGGAAAAGTATCTGTGGCAAGAAGGAGCAATGGAAAGCACCTAGCAGACAGCTTTCTCCAATTGTAGAGGAGGCTTCTCAAGACATTGAGGCCATGCCGGCAGAATTACAGGGAAATGAAGTAATAAGGTATTACAAACAAGTGTTATTTTAACAGTACTTGAATGAGGTAGAGATAAACTGTCACTTTTGTTGATGTGATAATGAATTCTACTTCATAACTGTATTTTTTTTTTTGCTGTGTTTTAATTTCAGCATTCACAACTTAAGGAAAGTTTATCATGGGAAAGAAGAGGTTGTTGCTGTTGATGGTGAGAGCTATCAAACTAATCATCAGTTGATCAGTTAGTGAGTTGACAGCCAGGAATCAGTCAGTCAGATGGTCAGTCAGACGGTCAGTCAGACAGTGGGTCAGTCAGACAGATGGTCAGTCAGAGTCAGTCAGTCAGAGAGTCGGTCAGTCAGAGAGTTGGTCAGTCAGAGTCGGTCAGTCAGAGAGTCGGTCAGTCAGAGAGTCGGTCAGTCAGAGAGTCGGTCAGTCAGAGAGTCGGTCAGTCAGAGAGTCGGTCAGTCAGAGAGTCGGTCAGTCAGAGAGTCGGTCAGTCAGAGTCGGTCACTCAGAGAGTCGGTCACTCAGAGTTGGTAAGTCAGGGAGTTGGTCAGTCAGAGTTGGCCAGTCAGAGGGTCGGTCAGTCAGAGTCAGACAGTCGGTTAGTCAGACAGTCGGAGGGTCGGTCAGCCGAACGGTCGGTCAGTTGGTCAGACGGATGGTCGGTCGGATGGTCGGTCAGTCAGTCAGTCAGTTAGTCACCAGGCAGTCAGTCATGACAGTCAGTCAGCTAAGCAGGATGGGAAGCAGTTATGTAGATAGACAGTCAATCAGACAAGAGTCAGGTTGTTATTTAAGACAGTCAATCAGTTCATTGGTCAGTAAGAAACAAGAACCTGAGATAGTCAGCTAGTCAGTCACATTACAGACAAACATTAGGTCAGTCATTTTTTCAGTCAGATAGTAAGCCAGTCAGCTCTTCACTCAACTATAATTTTTAAATAAATAAATAAATAATTTAAAGCTGATAATGTGGGAAGTGGTTGCCCAATCTTCCAAGCCAGTAGCTCATGCTAAAAACACTTGACTCCAGATCGAATTGGAATATTTAACAAATGGTAAACACCACAGCGTACACTATTGAGTTATGGTTGTATGCGGGAGGTTGCTAAGCATGAAAGAAGCGTAAGAGTCGTTCGATGCGATAGCCGAGAGGGACTCTAGCTTCTTGAGTGCTTAGCAAACCTCCCGCGTACATCCATAACTCAATAGTGTATGCTGTGGTGTTTACCATTTGTTTTATAACATAGCATTGATACATTGTAGCTAAAGATTTCCCTTTTATTTAACAAATCTTACATGACTGGAAAAAACAAGTGTGTGTGGAAAACTAGTCTTTGCATTTGCTCACGTCAGCAGCGTACACCCATGGGCAAATGGGGGATGCTAAATTGACCAATCAGAGCGCGCGCTTTACTTTGGTTATGTTATAAAAGAATTTTGGTTTTTGCGGAGGGAAGAAATCTGGAGGACCCGGAGAAAAACCCTCAGAGCAAGGATGAGAACAACAACAAACTTAACCTACATGTGATGCCAGGTCCGGGAATGGAACCCAGGCAACAGTGGTAGGAGGCAAGTGCTCTCACCACTGCTCCCCAAGTCAGTCAGACCTGTCAGACTAGTTATAATCAGTCAATTTAAGCACCAATTTCTGACCAAGGCACTACTTCTCCTTTTTTAATCGAACAGTCAGAATTCTTTCTTTATTTTAAGGATTAATTCCCTGGTTAGAAATTACTTTAAGTTAGTGAAAACTATTGTGGTACACCTCCAGGGGTCAGCATGGATATATATGAGGGTCATGTGACAGCACTGTTGGGCCACAATGGAGCAGGTAAAACAACACTGATAGCCATGCTGACAGGAATGGTTCCTGTTACTGAGGGTTATGCCACTGTCTATGGAAAGAACATCACTGACCCCAATCAGATGCAGGAAATTAGAAAGGGCATTGGTGAGCATGTAAATTAATTTATTTTTCTCTCCTTGACAACCAGTTCCCATTGATTGCCCAGATCAATGTCAGTGTCTGAACAACTGCATATCTATACCTCCCCTAACTTAACAATAGTCAATTTTCAGTATCTCAGTAACTGAGCACCTATCCCTCCCCTAACCTAACAATAGTCAATTTTCAGTATCTCAGTAACTGAGCACCTACCCCTCCCCTAACCTAACAACAGTCAATTGTCAGTATCTCAGTAACTGAGAACCTACCCCTCCCCTAACCTAACAACAATCAACTGATAATGAGTAAGGGTTAGGGTTAGGTTAGGGAGGGGTAGGTGTCTGGGGTAGGTATCTGAACAACTGCACACCCACCCCTCTCCTAACCTAACAACAGTCAACTGAGAACAAGTAAGGATTAATGTTGGGTAAGGGAGGGGTGGGTGGTTTGTAGTTGCTTAGATACCAACATTGATCTGGTCACTGTATCTCAACAAATTGACTGCAATTTCCCTTGTCAGTAATCTTGGGTATGACCTTGTCTTATCAGTGTGGTGTAATGTAAGATCATTTTATAACTATTGTTTTCATGTTGTTTGCATTTGTTTTATGCAAGGTGTATGTCAGCAACAGAATGCGCTCTTTGACTTTGTGACAGTGAAAGAACATTTAGAGTTCTACTCTGGCCTTAAAGAAGTGCCAGTGGAAGAGAGAAATGACATGGTAAGGTTGTTAGCTGTAACACAGATCTGTTGCATGTAAACATCTTTGCTATTCAGGTAAGTGAGTGAGAAGTCAGGACATGGTCTGTGTTTTTATCTAAGGCTTTTTTTCTGTGGAATAGAACCAGCACCTGCCACAGACTAGTTTTGGAGTAGTGGCTCCTGGTGGTACCCTTGTACATGTGAATCTTCATGATACTTCCAAAAATAGTGGTTTATTTATCACATACTTAGAGAAAATTGTATTGCTTCATTTAAAAGGGGTTAGAAAGAAATAAGAGGCCATGCTAATTTTCTATGAGAAATCAATGATTTGCCTGACTTGAATAAGCTCAAGCTAGAGATGAAAAGCCATGATTTCATGTGAAGTGATGCATTTTAAGGATGCAGAGTGCTAGACAGGGAAATGATGTAAAGTAACTCGCATATTTTCAAGGTGAGTTCATTGTTGAAAGAAATTGACCTGGCAGACCAAAAGGACACTTTGTCAAAATATTTGAGTGGAGGCCAGAAGAGGAAACTAAGTGTTGGCATAGCACTCATTGGAAACCCAAAGGTATATTCCTGTGTATGTCGAATTGTAAATGTTACGAGAGGAAACCAAATGGGAAACCAAATTTCTTTACTACAAGTCAACTACTTTTGACCTTTTCACCAGATGAAGATCAAAATTTCAATTCTCTCCACTGTCTGCCATGCATTCCTGATCATTTTTGTCCTGTGTATTTATAGTTTTAAATCAAATGACATGCCTACAATAGCTGATAATTTTTTTCTTCTCATTACCCTTGGAATGTAGTGATGTTGTCTCAATACATTTCATTTAAATCTCTCTTTGGAGTGAATGGTCAACCCTCAGTGCATGAAGTATTTACCTTTGAATTGGGTAGGTTGTTGGTCCAGCCCAAGGAATCCTTCTTTTTAAGTTTTTTTCAAGTTACACAGGTACAAAGTTTAACCTGGAGATGGAGAAGGGAAAATGCAGAGTTACTGGTAGTGCCGTATCCAAGAGGCTTCAACTCAGTGACCCTTGTGGGTCTTGGCCTCGGCCAGGAGTCAAGTTTACTAGCATATTAAGCAACTTGTTCGACTGATTTTCCCAGTCAGTGATTGAAAGGATTTGTTATTTGTGTACAAATGCAAAGGTGCTCATCTTAGATGAACCCACAAGTGGAATGGATCCATATTCACGACGACTCATGTGGTCTTTGTTGAAAGAGAAGTGTAAAAACCGAGTGGTTCTTCTTACAACCCATTTTATGGATGAGGCAGACATTTTAGCTGGTAAATGAATTATTTGTTTTACTGACTTCTGATCTCTGCCCTGATTGGCTGTTACCAATTGGTCACTTTGAGCTTACTTTGTGTCATGGTCTTTCAGGAAGCCCTTATATAATTCCCTGATCATGGGTGTGAATTTTTTTTTTCATCAGGATTGTATTATGCAAATGCTGAATAAGTTTGTCTTGTTTGCTGAATGGTTGTGTTCCTACCTCCAGATTACAAGGCTATTTTATCCAAAGGAAGAGTGCGCTGTGCAGGAAGCTCACTTTTTCTCAAGAATCGCTTTGGAATTGGATATCATTTGAAGTAAGTATTGGTCAGAAGTTTGTACAAAACCACAACTTCTTTCAGTCTGTATTTTCTTAAAATAACCCTTTTACTCCAGCCTAAGATCTTATCAGTGATTCTCCTTACGGTATGTACGTTATACAATTCTAATGATGTTAGTTTGGAGAATTTTTTATTGGATCAACTAATTATAATACCAGTACTCTCTACTTAACATTTTTCTTTCTTCTCATCACTTGTCTGCTTGATACTGTATCAATATTATAAGGAGAAATTCTGTCTTGGTCACTTGTGAGAATTAAAGGGTTAACTCAGTACTGACTTTAAGTTAGTCTTTCATGTTTTCCACACTTCAGGTGGTTTCATTGATAGTTTTCACGTTGAGTTTTCATGGACACCTGAATGTAGGTTTAAATTGTTTTGACTGGCTGTTGTGGTTAGTTTGATTCACTTTCACTGGTTTTATTTTTAGGAAAATTGGAAAGCATACTCTTTGTGTGTTTGATTAACAATACTTTCTCCTTTCAGCATGGCTCTAGTAGAGAATTGTGATACTCAGCCATTAACAGAGCTTGTTCAAAGCAAAGTGGAAGGTGCAGAAGCTATCCGTCATCATGGCAAAGAATTGGCATTTGCTCTGCCAATGCAACAAGTGTCATGTTTTCCAGGTAAAGTGAATGAACAACTACAAGTTACCAATTAACAAATGGTAAACACCACAGCATACACTGTTGAGTTATGGATACATGTAGGAAGTTGCTAAGTACTAAAGAAGTGTAAGAGTCGTGCGAGGCGATATTGGAGAGGCCGGCTGACTCTAGCTTCTTGAGTGCTTAGCAAACCTCCCAAGTGCATCCATAAATTATTAGTGTACGCTGTTGTGTTTACCCATTGTTTTATAACATAACATTGATACATTGTAGCAAAACAGTTCCCTTTAATTTAACAATGAAATCTTACATGGCCAGAAAAAACAAGTGCGCAGAAACTAGTCTTTGCATTTGCTCACGTCAGCAGCGTACACCCATAGGCAAATGGTGGACAATGAACTGACCAATTAGAGTGAGCACTTTACTTTGCTTATGTTATTAAAACTTCTGATTGTGGGTATTTTTTCTTGCTAAAGGTAAAATTCAGGACTGACTTTGTTGAATTTCTGAAACTTGATCAAGACAAGCTTATTTTCAAATGTTGCCCATCTAAACTGCAGCACGCCCCATGCATGTCTAGCAGATACTTTACCAAGTCCAAAAAATCTTTTCCTCCCAGATTTACTGTAAAACGGGGTAGTTACTAAAACAAAGACCCTCAAAACGAAGACCCCCTACCAAAACGAAGACCCCCTACCAAAACGAAGACCCCCTACCAAAACGAAAACCCCTTACCAAAACGAAGACCCATTACCAAAATGAAGACCCAGTACCAAAACAAAGATCCATTACCAAAACGAAGACCTATTAATAAATTCGTTATGTTCATGAGACACTATGAAAACGAAGATCCTTACTTGAATTCTGAATTTGGCACGTCTGTAATTTATTGCGGAATATTTCAACAATAGAGCCCCATGGAGCTTTAAATGGGATTACTTTAAAGCTAAAACGAGATTTAATCGAAGAGACATGACATGCACATGGAAGATGCGTTGCATGACGCCTTAAGCGATTTAGGTAAAGATATCATTACAAAAGACAACTGTCAAGAAGAACATATGGAATTCATATATTCCATCAACTAAAATAGGATAGCTGTATTGATTTGATTTTAATTACGTTTCTTTAGCTCTTTCGTTTCCACGTAAAACAAATATATTAAGCGAATCAAATGTCTCCAGTTTCAATCGTTTTGTTTTATTTATAAGATCATGTTCCTTATCAGTATTCTTGAGTTATGTTTTAGTATTAGCGTACATAAGCCATTTCCCTTTTTTCTTTTCTATTGTTTGACTTTAGTTCGGACCACATAATTTCACATCTGCAACTTCAATTTTGTCATCCGTTCACTATACTGTTTTGATTCGCTGCTTTTTCTAATAAGTACTCTGATTATTCAACCCTTTAACGTGTGTTTAATTGCTCGAGCTCCTAGGGTTAAATTCTCATCACAGTCTACATGTGACTTTTCCCTGAAAGGTTACATTCACAAATGGTTTCACAACATGGGGTGTAATCCAGCTGTCAAGGAAACTCTCCTGACAAGTCTAAGCTCCAGACAATAAAATTTCTTGGGCAGAATCGGTCACATTTACTGACTTCTACGTTTTGTCGATGGATAATAGAAGTCAGAGAAGAGTCCATTTTTACCAGGAGCAAAACACACAGGACAACGCTTGCAATAACGCGCTTTGTATTTAATGTTTCCGGAAACTCATTTGAGTGAAATTTCATGAATGATCCTGTTGATAATTTTAATTCTTAAAAGAACCCATGTGAAGCTTCAAAGTGCCGTCTTCAAATTTACAGTGTACACGGTTTCTTCCAAGTGCCGTGCGTGGCCCAATTGATGGCCCAAAAGCTTCCCGTTTTTGTGGGAATGCAGCCCACTGATGGATCAATGATGGAATATATGAATTCCATATGTGCTTCTTGACAGTTGTCTTTTGTAATGTTATCTTTACCTTCATCACTTAAAGTGTCACGCAACGCATCTTCCAATTGTGTATGTCATGTCTCTTCTATTAAATCTCGTTTTAGTTGTCCCATTTAAAGCTCCATAGGGCTCTACTGTTGAAATATTCTGCAATAAATTACAGGCGTGCCAAATTCAGAATTCAAGATTTCTGTAGCGATCTTTGTTTTTGTAGTGTCTCATGAACATAATGAATTTATTAATGGGTCTTCGTTTTGGTAATGGGTCTTTGTTTTGGTAATGGGTTTTCGTTTTGGTAGGGGGTCTTCATTTTGGTAGGGGGTCTTCATTTTGGTAGGGGGTCTTCGTTTTGGTAGGGCCGGGTCTTCGTTTTAGTCACTACCGTAAAATGGAGCCATTTTTATTAGAATGATTCCATTATGCTGGTACCAGCCAACACCAAAATTAATCACTGTAATTTTTACAAGAAATTACCTGTCTGTTTAATCTTGAAATCTGATTGTCCATGTGAGGCCAGTTTTGAGAAGGACTGTTGTCAGTAGCTGGTCACTGATGTTTCAACAACCTAAGCAGAAGTCATCTTCAGAGTCAAGTGGAAGTTTTGTCATTAAAATGTTATAAGTCCAGTTCTTGTAATCTGATTGGTCAGTTTGGCTGTGATGTTATTGGCTGTAAGACTCAGACAAGAGGCATAGATTGGTCACAATTATCGTTAGGGTGCTTATGAAAGATTTTTTGTTAATGACTTTTTTCCCAACTTACTCACTCAATTTCCACATACACTTCAGACTTACTCAAGGCACTTGAGGACAACAATGATGGTTCAGAAGGCTGTGCTGCCCCCTTATTAGGTGTGACAAGTTATGGTGTGTCCATGACAACTCTAGAGGAAGTATTTCTTCAACTGGAAGACACTTCTGAAGAGGAAGAAAAATCAGCAGATGTTGCACAAGAAACAGTTACTGTAAGAAATCCTTGAGTTTTAAATTAGAAAGTAACCCTTTGACCCCTACAAGTGACTAGCATCTAATTTCTCCTTACGATATCACACCTGGATCACACATTAGGGTAATGAGAGTAAAGGAAATGATCACCAACTAAACAAGCTCTTGATTGTTAAACAAATTCTCCTTGTTTGCACCCAAAGAAATGTGTGGAGAATATACATGCTGATGATAGGAATTTAAGAGGGGGACAGGGTGTGCTAATGAGATTGCCAACGTACTTTTCCAGAGCCTGTTTTCTGGTATGTCTGCCCTTTGCTGCACTATTGGATGAGAACCTGTGAAAAACCCGTGAACAGCGTGTGAAATATTATCTGACACAGAAACACCCTGTGAAAAAACCTGTGAATTTTAAGAACTGTGAAAAAACATGTGAAAAAACATGTGAAGGAACATGTGAAGAAACATGTGAAAAAACATGTGAAAAAGCTCCAGAACAAGATTCTTTTTCACAGGTTTTTTCACAGGTTTTTTCACAGGTTTTTTCACAGGTTTTTTCACAGGTTTTATTTCACAGTTTTTTTCACAGATTTTTTTCACAGGTTTTTGACCCTGTGATTAAAGTGCCCTGTTAACAGCTGGTTTTCAAAATTTCACACCATATGTGAAAAACCCATGAAAAACCTTTGAAAAAACATGTGAAAAATGCTATTTCACAGGTTTTTTCACAGAAAAATTCATAGGTTTTTCACAGGTTTTTCACAGGTTTTTCACAGGTTCCCATCCAATAGTGTTCAATGGTTGACAACATTTGTGTTTTGCAGCTAAAAATTGTCTGCCTTTACTTTTAAGTAACCCCAGTTGTCTTTCTATTCTTTTTCTTGCAAGGTTGGCCAAGAACAATCTGTCAATTTGTTGGCTCCTTTAGAGGCTATCAACATTGAAGACAGAGGCAGTAGGATTTCTGGATCGACCAATGCATTACATAACACAGGAGTGGAGCTGAATAATCCAGAACTGATGGCTGATTCACACAAATCAGTCTGGAAGGCAAAACAACAGGTCTTAGGATTACTATGGGTATGTTATTAGTCAAGACCAACCAGAGCAGATTTCCACTGGATATTGTAAAAGCAAAATCATTACTTTACAGATTTGCATTATACTATGATTGAGCTTAATAGGGCTCAACTTTTCTGTTTCTTTTCAGATTCACTGGTTAATGTCAATCCGTTCACCTGCCAAGATATTTGTCCAAATTATTTTTCCACCAATTCTCATGATTGTTGGTCTTTCAATTTTACATGGAGTCAAGAATGACAGCCCATCAGCAACTGGTTTGGTGCCTCTCAAACTGACACCTGAGATGTACTTGAAACCTGGAAGTAAAGAGAGTTATGCCTCCTTTGCTCTTCTCCAGAACTCAACCAAAGGAGCCGTGGACTATGTTATGAGCTACCTGGGTGATTATGGTGTGGGTACGGTGTTGGTATCTTCTATAAGTAGCATATTGAGCAACTCATCACATGATCTGTACAATTTGGGATTTAACATTCTCAAGTTTCCTGCTGACAATTTGTCACCATCTAGTGTAAGTAAGAGTATTCTTCCCTGAATTAAATACTGCAAGCTAGAGCATTTATAGGTTGTTTTTCTCAGAAATTGTTTTGTTTCAAAATAACGGGTGATTCCCAAGTTTAAAGTGCACTCACTTTCAAAATAAGGCTTGGTGCAAAACCTAATTATTCATTGGTTAAAATTTAGTTTTATTTGAATGGGAATATCAAATGATTTCCTCATTTTGAAACAGAGGCTAGGGGCATCTTGGAAATGCCCCATTCAGTTATGAAGAAAACCCTAGAAATAGTATCTGAATGAAAAGAACCTAATCAGTAAGCTTTTAGTTCCTATTTTATACTTACCATTTCACCTGTACATTTGTATTTAATATATTCTTAACATTGACAATTTAGAACTTCTCAAATTGGTAATAATTTCCTTTTAATTATTTTAATTTGTAACCTTTACATGTACATTTGATTCAGGGGGGGGGGTGATACCGTAAACAGAAGTAAGAAGCTAGTCACGCACTCTTACAGGTTTAAGGGTAAAAGAGAAAAGTTTTTTGTCAGGCTTTATTTTAGCATGTCACTTGACACAAATATATGCAGTGAGACAGGTTAGAATTGCCTTTCAGGATCTTTCATCAAGCTTTGAGATGCAATACAATGACACAGCTGTACATGCTGTACCTGTTGGTATCAACATATTGGGATCCATTCTGCATATGAATGCCTTAAAAAGTCAAAACAAAACACCTTTTCCACTGGAGTCAACCATTCTTGCCTTCCCTGACCTGAAACCTCAATGGACTTTCGACGTCACGGCATTTGTGTCAATCCTTCTCATTGGAATGGCTCTCTTTGTTACTCCAGGTAGCATTGGAGTTTCGGTTGTAACAGAACAGCAGGTAAGAATAAGAGGATGGATAAAAGTTTCTTTGTGTGGCTCCTTGTGATAAAGCTGTTTTTGATTGAATCATCAGTAAATGCTGATAACAAACTGCATTGCTTTTATGAATCATTTTAATTTTACATTTGATAGGCTTTGATAGAAGATGACAACAGTATTTTAGACCAGTCATAAAAAATAATAAACTACAAAACCAATATATGATATTCTAAGTTCCTTTAATTTGCTCTCAGTGCTTCTGAAATTCTGGTACTCGTCTCTGGTGTGATTAATAGTAATAGTAAAGGTTGAATAAATTGAGGACAAAAGAAAATTCCACACACCAGAGAGTTTGAAAAGATTCGAATTCAAAAATAGGCCTTTTGTTACCTTAGGTTTTAATTATGGCTCTGATAGTGTCCATAAATGTCACTTCTGTCCTGCAGGTGAAGATGCGCCATTTACTGAGGGTGTCTGGAGTATCGTCCTTTGTGTATTGCCTTGCGCTTCTTATCTCTGATGGCATCGTAGTCTTAATTTCAGTGATACTGATGTTGATACTGATACCAGCCTTTCAGCTGCCCTCACTATCTCCTCCACCTGCTATGGGATGCTTGGTGATCGCAGCCCTCCTGTACGTACCTGCTGGGATTCTGTTGTGGTATCTCGTGTCCTTTAAGAATTCATGGAATTGGTCACATGTGTACATGTTCCCCTGGGTAAGTATGGTGATAATTACTAGTCATCATATTGTAAGGGTGGTTTTGCAAGCAGGCACAATGAAGTAAATCATGTGTTCATGGTTATCTATTCTAGCTCACCTTGGTCATGTGACATTTTACTCCTTGTTCACTTTCTGGTTAGCTCAGGTTGTAGAGTGCCTGACTGCCTTGCAGGAGGTTGAGGATTCAAGCCTTCAGCCTCCTAACTTCCAATGCTGTGGTCTGGCTTTGACTCTAGAAAGGATGTAGGGGCAAAATTTTTCTAAACATTTAGAAACTGCTTAATGCAGTCTGGCCAAAGTCCCTCCTCCCATGCAAAATGTGGCTCTGACTATAAATAATAATTATTATTATCTTTGTAATTATTATTATTATTATCTTCATTAACAAATTAATCACCTTATGAAAGCTGTAAGCTTAAGAACTCTGGGGTGGCTTAGCTCTTTTCATGTACATCTATGAAATTACTGCAGTTTTTAGTGAAATGTAAAAAGGTGTGCACGTGATTGACATGCAAGAACATGGGTGTGACACACAAGTAAGTGAAAGTGGCATCCTTCCAATGACCAACAATAAATTGCCCCTCTAAATTTGACAATATTGTTTTGCTCTTGTTCCTTCAACTTAGTAATGACTTTCTTTAATTTGTGTTTTTTTTTAGATTGGAATAATTCCATTTCTGACTGTAACCCTTGTAGATCTGATGTCAAGCCGAGATACTGCTATTGTTCTTCATTATGTGTTTGTATTCCTCTTTCCCCCCTATCCAGTACTTGGAGCTCTGCATTACATTGATAGTGTGAGTATACATCAAAATCTGCCTCAGGTGTACAAAGATTTTCGACTGCAATTTTATCTGATATCTAGTAAGCTTGATAAAATTTGGGGATAAAATTTTATTTCTCTCTGTGGGAGAGGCAATGGCTGTACAATCAGTGTAATGGAATCCTGGTCAGCAGGTGTGAGTTTGTCATTCTGTTATGTCCTTAGGCAAAACACTAACACTAACTTTCACAGTGCCTCTTTCCACCTGGGAGTATATATACCTTATTAGATGTTTTGTTGTGTAGTATCACTGAGTATTTTTATGAGTTGTGTCGTATTTTGATGAGCCCATAGGGTGAGTCAAAATAGAAATAACTAGTAAAAATGCTCAATGATTCTACACACCAAGATTTCTAATAAGCTATGTATTATCTAACATGCCAAATTGTTATTTCAGTGTGGGTGAATTTCATGGATATGTATTTATGGGGAGTGCGTGACAGAAGTATGCAAGGGGGAACAGAATTGGCACATTGTCATTAAGTGCTGTTTCTATTTTCTTCAATAATTGATGAAATTTCATTGTTGTCTAACTGCTTTTCTTCGTTCAATTTATCTATTAAACTTGGATCAATATTCACTGGCCATTCTGACTCTTCATTGTCAGAAAAGTGATTTAAATTGTCTCAGCTGCCTTTTTTTTTTGTAACTTCAATCCAATTCCTCACTTGTGTGATGTGAGAAAACCTGTCTAACTCCCAAGGTGCTCTGGAGTACAAATACAAATACCAAGTACTCGTCTTGAGCATTATTTGTGCTCTATGGAGTATAGATGGGTAATTACAATGAATACTGGTGAATTGTCAAAGAAGCCTGATCAAACACTGGTGGTATAATTAACCTTGCGATGGACTGGCATTCCATTCAGGGAGGTTAAGT
>NC_142528.1:25466500-25496500 GCF_964205215.1 Stylophora pistillata | reverse complement strand
GTCTGTGCTGTTCTTGTCGCGATTTTAGGACATTAAGCTGAAACACAGCAAAACGGCCTCAAATCGTGACAAGAATAGCACAGACTACTCTATATGAAGGTAAGACTTTATTTCTTTGATTATTTCACACAACTTTAAATTCATGGAGCTCAAAAGCAAGTCCAACTAAAGCACTATACAAACTCTATAATAATCCATTGTGAAAGAGCCTGTGACAGAGCCTGTGACAGAGCCTGGGCCACCTGTGGTGCCATCAGTCAGTTTTGATTTCTCATAAAAGTCAGCTGTGAGCTTCTTTTCAAGGGTTCCCCTTTATCTGAACAATTGTACCACACAGGTAAGAATTAACCCTTTGCACCCTAACATCAGCATGCATATTCTCCATACTGTTCTCTTTATGTTTCTCAAAGTGCTAGTTTCAAGAATTTGTTTAACAATCAGTGGGTGATCATTTCCTTTATTCTCATGGCCTTGATCTCTGGGTAAAAGGGTTAAGTAGACTTGCACCCAAAAATTATCATTGAAAGTGTTGCTTTTATTGACAAAGTTCAAGCTTTTTGGTATTGTTTGTGTTTGCCTAGGGATTATGGAAGACATTTGGCTCAGGAAAGAAGGCCAAAACAGTTGTCAAAGATTTGTACCTTGGTGTTGAGCAAGGAGAAGTTTTTGGACTTCTTGGTCCAAATGGAGCTGGCAAGACAACCTCCCTGAACATGGTCATAGCAGACATTCCACCAACAAGAGGAAAGGTATTATAAGCAACTCAATCCATGATATTCTGATATAAATCTTAAAGCAACTGTGTATCAAAATAGTTTTTTTTGTTTTTACTTTGACCTCTTCTTGAATCTTTGTTAAAACCATCCTGAATAGGTTTTTTTTATAATTTACTTTGTTCTGGTTTTGCAACACTGAGGTGATTTGGCCTCTGATATGTGGTCCCAATGTGGCATTAAGTATGAAAAATTTTGCTTTTAAATCAGCCACATATATATATTAAAAACTAAGATTTTGTTTGCCCTTCTTTGCTCTAGGTCTATGTAGCAGGTTTGGATGTCAGAAAACAGTCCCATGAGGCATTTCAACACATGGGATTTTGCCCTCAGGAAGATGTACTCTGGCCAATGATAACATTGCAAGAACACCTTGAGGCTTTTGCCAGGATATGTGGTGTGCCTTGGGGAGAGGTCAAACGGGTGGTTGAACAGTAAGTTCAGTTTGCAGACAGACTACAATCTTTGGCAAACTTTCCTGTCATAGAAGTGCAAAATTTTTCTTTCCGACTGTAAGGTATTGGCGAAGGAAGATATCTGAGTCTAAAATCAAATCATTCATTAGCAAATTCAGAAAGTGCTCTTTTTATTTACCTGGTTCTTTACCTCTGCTGACCTGATAATTTTTCCATCTATTTTTATAGCTATTTGTCCGCTTTAAGGATTACTGAACATGCTAAGAAGAGGACTCGAGATCTTTCAGGAGGAACAAAACGAAAGGTCAGTATTTGGCTGAATGCATGTTAGACAAATTTTATTTCAGGTGTTTCCTTAATTTATTGATAGTTTTTTTAGTTATTATTTACATGTCTTGTAATGTACTGTTGCTCAGAGGGTATGAGTTTAGTACTCCATGTTGTTATGAGGCTGGCTGTACAAGTGAGAAATATGAAGCAAATCCACTGTTCTCCACTCAAAGCCAATCAGATCGCAACAATTTTATAGAAAGTAGATTTATACTTATGCTTTATATCTCTTGTTCTTATAGGTCAGTTTTGCCATAGCAATGCTGGGGGACCCACAGCTGTTGTTGCTTGATGAACCCTCCAAAGGCATGGACCCTTCTGCCAGACGTTTCTTATGGTGAGGCTGACTGCATGAACAGTATCAGATCCATCGTGTTTAATCTTTTACTACCTAACATCAGTATAGATGTTCTCCATACAGTTCTCTATGCATTTCCTAAGTAAATGTACTGACAAGAGAGATTTGGTCAACAATTATTAGCTGGTGATTATTTCTTTTATTCTCACTACGCTAATGTGTTGTTCAGGAATGACTTTGAAAGGAAATTAGATGCAAGTCACTGTCTGGGGTCAGAGGGTTAATTGTAAGTTAGAGAAACCACTTGCTGCTCTTGGTTTAGCTTGTAATCTTTTGTGACAAACCATTTTCTGGCGACAACTAGGTTAGCCCTCATCTCACAAAATATTATGTTTCCTTAGTGCAAGTGTTAATTAGTATCTTTTACTGCTTTGAACATTTCAGCGAGGCCTTATCACCTTTTCTAAACACACTCACATAAATGTAACAAGTTATGCAGCTGTTTGTTGTATCTAAGTTTCTGCTTGTTTTCCTCTCCCACTATCAGGAACACCATTAGCAGAAATGTCCATGGTAAACGAGGGGCTGTGCTAACAACACACTCCATGGAGGAGGCAGATGCTTTGTGCTCACGAGTTGGTATCATGGTCAAAGGCCAACTCAAGTAAGTTATACCTCAAACAAATGCCTTTTTTTTATGAGGAAGAGTTGTTATACCTTAAACCTTTGTCTCAACTAATTACCCAACTTCTTGTGTTTTCAGGTGTCTTGGTACAACACAACATCTAAAGAGCATTTATGGGAGTGGTTACACCCTGGAATTAAAACTGAAGCAAACCCACACCTGGGGTCCATTGCTAGAAGATTCAATGGAACAATTACACGACTATGTTATCAAGCTACTTCCAGGTGCCACTCAATCTGAAGTGTTTGGTGGAAGAGTGATATACAAGGTTCCAAAAGAAGGTGTTGGGGCACTATCAGTCATCTTTAATAAGCTTGAAAAAGGTATGGTATCTATCTCTAAGGATTGGATGTGCTTGATAGCATTCATCAACATTGCTAATTGGAAAGAGGGAGCCTGGGATATCCAGGGTCTTCCACTATGGCCAAAAGACCCCGGATAAAATACAGTCCTCATGGCTGCTGAATTCCCACAACCCAGTCATAAGCCCCTATTTCAGGCATCTGTCATTGTTAATTAGATCTGAATGGAAAACATCAAGGAAGAGGTATAGGTTGTGCAGCAGCCGGGACTCTTGAAAAACAGATCAGTACAAAAGTGCTTAGGGCTGCCGAGGAACAGAAGCTACCAAACTGCTTAACCCTTTGACTCCTGAGAGTGACTAGCATCTAATTCCTCCATACAATATCACTATTATTATTATAGTTAGTTCTTATTAACCCAGTGGGAGGTCTGTATGGGAGAATCTTGACCGAGGTCGCCAGTACAGACCGAACGCAGTGAGGTCTGTACCAGCAACCGCGGTCAAGATTCTCCCATACAGACTGACCTAGCTTGGTTAATAAGATGTTTATTATATGGCTGTCTTATATGTCAATTTTTTATATTCTTTGTACCTTTTTTTCTAGACCGGTCTAGATGGGAAAATTTAGACCACTTTCAATATTCAATTGAATAAAGGCTGATAGTTTCTAAAGAAACTGTTTGGGGCTGCATCAGTGGGGGTAATGAAATAATTTGGATATATCAACAAAGTTGAAATGGTAAATTGGCTACCGTAACGATTACAAAAGCTGACATTTTGAGCGTTAGCCCTTGGTCGGAGCGAAGGGCTAACGCTCGAAACGTCAGCTTTTGTAATCATTACGGTGGCCAATTTACCATTTCAACTTTGTTGATATATCCAAATCACTTTCAATATTGATTTCAGCCAATCAAATTTGTGAGTTTGGTAGTTCCCAGTCCTTGTGAGACACAGCCATATAATAATCTAGAATAAAACATTAAGTTCGCAAGAATAGAGGAAATGATCACCAGCTAAAGAAGCTCTTGGGTGTTAAACAAAATTAACTGTCCTTGTCATGTGTAAAGATAACAATTTAAGATATGCTTATTGATGTTAGAGCGCAAAGGACTAAGAACTTAAAGAAGCCAGCTGTAGCAGAGTTGCAATACTCCTTGTGAGCCTGCACTTGAAACATTGACTGCCTAGAAGTCATTTTGTTCATTAACATGAACAGTGTTGGGAAAAAACCCTGAATTAAATTGGACAGGACAGTTAATCTACTTTTTACACAAAAGTTCGAGCAGTGCTACCGAAGGGTACCACACAAGTAGCTTTCAGGAGATTAGTAGAATCTCATAGTAATGCTACTAAAGCTATGACTTATTGTGCCTGTTCTATAAAGTGCTTGGCTCTCGAGGAAAAGATCAATATTACTAAGAGCAGTAACAGCTTGATAGCATATTCATTCACTGAGTATAGCTGTATGTTTTAATAGGTAAGGAAGACATCGGGATAGAGGAGTACAGTTTCAGTCAGTCTTCATTGGAACAGGTATTAAATTTTTCTTGCTCCTTTTCGATCAACATATTGGAGTAAAGCGACCCCAAGCAGACTTCTTTCTGGTGTAACATGTCTGCTAGGGATCTGGCATTATTTGTGCTAGACCCTGGCAAATCCCTCCCCAATGTTGTTTGTACTTTGACTCGCCCTACCAGCTCATCAAAATACAGCACAACTCATAAAAATACTCAGCGATACCACATAACAAAACATCTAATAAGATGTATACATTACACTTGTTTCAAGTGATAACTGACCAATCAAACTGCTGACTATCAACTATAATGATATCCTCAGGTTTTTTTCGAGTTTGCAAAAGAACAAGATGATGACAGAACTGGAGCCAAAGATAACAAAGAAGAGAATGTACAAAATAGTGGATCTCACCCAGCAGTGTAACCGGAATGTCATTCATACAGCTTACATCACCAGTAGAGCCTCTTCTAGAGCTGCTCTTGATATTCAAAGTTTGCAGTTTTTAATTTTATTTCTAATTTTTGTTGACTGATTGAATTGAAAAAGAAAAGACTTCAACTCAATTACACATGTCAAAAAAAATAATTCCCAATGTGACACGACTGTAACCTCCAAAGGTTATGTAAATAATTGTGCTCAAATCTGATTCAGTCTTCAAACAATAAAATCTTCTTTAATCATCGGTTCCAAAAACAAGATCACACATTCACTCCAATCCAAAAACCCAAGGTCCTTTTTATCTGATCAAGACCATAAGGTCTGTCTGTCTGTTTGTCAAATCTGAATCATATGATAAAACTATTGTTCTGATTTCTATAGTGGAGAAGACAATACAAATGCACAGTAGAAATCACGGTTTAATTAAATGCGGTTGGTAATCAAAATTAGAATGAAAATAAAGAGATTGATGTGTAATCACGGATGAAAAGGGTGAAGTCGAGATGGAAGATTACAAAGTTGTAATTACGTATCCTCTCTACTGCGAGGATCGTGCACCATACGTATTTAATACCGCAGTTCAAAATATATGAACTTCATATATACATTGTATCCAAAGTTGTAATTGATAGTTGTAGCTGAGTTTATGTGGTTTGAACTAAAAGAAATCACAGCAGAAACTCAAATAAGAAAATATCCCTGAGAAATGTTACAATAGCCTAATCAACAATAAAGAAATTATCTTAAACATTTATTACTGCTACTAAAGTTGAGGAACAGTTGGAAAATGACACTTCAGTCCCCACAAGCTCAATATTTCATTAAATGTAAAGATTTTTTTAAAATAATTGTCAGTTTTATCTCATGTCCAAGAGAGCTACTTCATGACTTCATTTCTGAGGATGATTGCCTCATACAGACATGAAAATACAGAAATTTTTCAACAATCAAACCAAATCTATGCACTGTACACGGGCAAGGAATACGTGGTCAAATTTTAAGTTTATTTTAAAAAAAGAGCGGCTCATTTTGAATATAAGTTCAATGACAACTTCAAGGTATCTCCCACATCAAGCCAAGTTAGACTAATCAAAAACAACAGTGATGTGACACCAACTTAATGCTAATTAATACCAACACTGGATACCAGCATATTCACAAACACATTCACTTTTCTTTTTTGCATGGACGTGGAGCATTATTTTGAAGTTCAGTATCCCCAGTAATCCTCAAACGGAATGTCCCTTTGTCAGTTTGTACACCTTGCACAATATTACACCTCAGGACCTTCTCGGCACCCTCTGCCATTTGTATAAGGTCAGCAATTTTTGCAGGATCAGTCTCATTTTTGTGCTTTAGAAATTCAGTTCTTATCCTCTGCTTTCCAGCTTCTAAAGCAAAACTGTCATCCCTGAAGACTTTTAGCCGCGTTCTGTGAAGTGAACGGTAGCAAGACAACACCTGGTGAAATGGTGCCAAGAAAAAAAAAAAAAAAATGAGAGGGATTACAGGACATTTTGTTGCATGATTTCCCAATCAAGGAGATCCTTTGATCTATTCCATGTCGGTGACGTTACTTTGATCCTTAAATCTCTAAGAGTGACTAGCATCTACCGTTAATTTTTTTTTTTCTTACAACATCACCCCTGAATCAAACATTAAGCTACCCTGAGGAGTCTCTTGATTATTAAACATATCCTCCTTATCAGCACCATTGGAAACGTATCTAGAACAGTATGGAGAATATGCATACTGATGTTTGGGTGTGAAAGTTCTGTTGGTAACTAGTCTGGAAAATTATGGAGGTAATAAATGCACCTGACCATGGTTCGATTCATTGCAGGATAAGGGTTACTGCATTTCAATAGCGCACCAACTGGAGATTCAAGTACTCTACCATCCCCTCCCTCACACAAAAATTGTGGTTGCAGGTCTTAATCCCAGTTTTAGTTCACTTGCCAACATCAAGTTAAAAACATTTTTCTAAATTAAATTTAACATTAAGAAACACATCTTTCAAAACCCAGAACGAGACAAATATATTGCTTACCAGATCGAAACTGTTTAAAATGTTCCAAATTTGGGTTACTGTTCTTATGTTCCTACCTTTGATCTTAAACTGCTCATAAGGTTTTCGCGAAATTCCTTTCCCTCGATCAAGTCACAGCATTTTCAAATCGGCCATTTTGAAAAAAATGCCAAAGAGGTCCGGCACGAGATTTTGATCTAGTGTGTACCCCAGTCCTTTCACGGATAGATTCAAGATGGCGGCGGTAGCAAATTTACTGGCAAATACGCGAAAAGCAAGGAAGCAAATTTCTCAGCCGGTTGGTCCTCAGAGATCTGAAAAATTTCCCGAAAAGATATACAACATTTGGTATAATAAGAAAGTAGGAGAAAGAGGTCATTTTCGAGAGAGAATTCCAGCTTCCACTCGATGCAGTATCACAGAAGACAGTGGAACCACAAAAGGAAGTTTAAGACAATGGGATGGTACATATATTTGCGTAAAGTTTTCGAGAGGGTGTTGTCCGTTAGGACATGAGTGTTCCTGGATCCACAATCTACCGTCAGATGAGTTTGAATCAACTTTAGACACCACAAGAGACTGCTTCGGTAGGGAAAGACACGAACACGTAAGAGATGATCAGAGTGGTGTTGGTTCATTTTCTGCGGACGAACAAACCGCAAAGACCCTTTATGTCGGTGGAATATCGGTAACGTCCAACCTTCAATCGATTGTTTATAGGCATTTCAAAGAGTGGGGGGAGATCGATAACGTTAGGGTGTTACAATCAAAAGGTGTCGCGTTTGTTCGCTACAAAAACCGCTCTAACGCCGAATTTGCCAAAGAGGCTATGCAAAGTCAAGCTCTTGATAACAACGAGATTCTGAATATACGTTGGGCTACAGAAGACCCAAACCCGTGGGTTAAGAAGCGTAAAATTGAGAACAGCAAAGACAGACTTGCTTCTGCGATACTGGAAGACTACGATGGACCACTTAGACTTCCACAGCATGATAATGTTAAGGATAACTCTTTCCCACAGAAACGTCGTAACATAGATCGTGCCCTTAAGGAGAGTGGAGAAGCAGTTGGTTACTATCCGGATACAGATTATCAGTACTACGAGCCAAACACAGGTACAGATATGAAATATGACATACAGCCAGCTCAGTTGACTGAAACCAGTCAAGGGACAGGATACAATACAATGAGAAAGTCACCACCAAAGACACTTTCAGATCTTATTCAGTGGTCCAAACAGCAGGCATCACTTAACAGAGCAAATGAAATGTCGCATTCAAAACATCCAGGGCATGGGACAATTAAGGAAAGGAAGAATGAATCCGGAAGCATCTCGCTTATTTCTGCGTATGATTCTTCTTCAGATGATGAAATTGAAGGCAACAGTTGACATAATTGAAAAATAGTTACAGTTATGCCCTTTACAATAAAAAAAAAAAAAGGTTCCTTGTCATGGTCAACTTTGAAACCAAAGTTATTGTCCAGTGACCTTGAGTTTTGAACATGCTACTTATCAGTAAGAGACATGTTATGTTTTAATGAAAAAATTAGACATGGCTCACGCTCATGTGCTTTTGTTACCTCAGAGTGATAAAATAAAACAGAGAGTTTGATTGGGAACAAAAGTATTCTACAGAGCATGCTCTCATTAACAGAAACCCTTGGGACACCAAAGAGCTGTTTATAATTGGAGCTCTGTTGAGAACTCTGTTGAGAATGGTTGTCTTAACCTTTAAGAGTGACTGGCTTCTAATCAGCCTTGCAATTTTAACCCTTGAATCAAACATTAAGGTCTCGCAAATGAAGGAATTGATGAATGACTAAAGAAGCACTAGTAAAGTATTAGTAAACAAATTCTCCTTGTCAGCACCCATGACATTTAGAGAAAACAGTATAGAGTCAGGGCATTTATGATAGACTACAGTGGAACCTCAAGTTAACGAAGTGCCAATAGACTGAGGAACTTGGTTCATTATATTGAGGTTCTGTAGCATACATTTTACTGCAACTTTAGCCGGGCTTAAACGGAAGTATCCTTCGCTATACCAAGGACTTTATTCTGTAGAGGTTCATTAAATCGAGGTTCCACTGTACCAGGTTGAGGTCAGTACTATCATCAGTCCCAACCTTGTTTTGTTGAGTCTTTTAAGTTCTTGATCTCTTTTTGAATGGTCAAGTTATTAGAACTTGATTGGAGGAGGGCTGTTTTCTCTTGTCACAGTCAGGAGCCCTCGGTGGGCTTGTGTTATAATACAGTACAGCCCTTGATACACCTGCCTGGGGAGGAGGGGGGCATGCATAATGAAACTGAAGCAGTAGTATGTCTTTTGATGCTATGTTGGTTGAAGGAATGTCTGAGCTGAAGTCGTGAACCATTTCATACGATCTTGCGTAATCTATTCTGAAAAATATTGGAGAGCTGATCGAAATCGGGGACATTTAGTAAAGGCTTACACAACAGCACAATTGAAATATTTTGATAGACCAGAGTTCTACTCGCACCGTGTTCCAACATGGTGGACGAAGTATACTGAAAGACGCTTTAAAGACGCTTTCGATTACTCAATTAACGGCCAAACATGAAACGTCGTTCAGACGATTCTGAGGTTGTAGCACCAAAGAAAACTCGAAAAGATAGCTCTGTAACACAGAAAAGCTTTGCGGTGTCACCTGTCGAGGCTTTTCGAGGAAGACTTCCTTTTTATCGACAACCAATTGAAGTGGGATTTTTCTCTTTAGACGATCAAAGAAGGTTTCATGATGATAAGAGACAATTGAGGTATTTCAGTCCTCCGCATGATATAGACTTCGACCTCAGGGCGGGTTATAAAGACTTTGTGAAACGGAACGAAGATGTGAAAGAAGGGTTGGAACACTTGTTGCAATGGGTTCAGTGTCATCAGGAGAAGTTTGAAATCGTTCAAAGTCCAACGTGCAAGACTCCTCCAGAACCTAAAACTCCACTTTCCAGGTGAGATTAGTTGTATTTTAACTAACAAGAGTCTTCCTGGGAAGGGGGGTAATGGCAGATCCACAGAAGAGAGGTTTTTTTGTTTTCTAGTCTGTAAACTTAAGCCATGCAGATGGGTAAGATTTTCGCACAGCTGTAAACCAAATCGGTGTTCTCATAGTTAATCTACTGTTTTTGCCATATTTCCCAAAACTGTATGCATAACGAAATATGGGGCTGTGCAGAAATCTCACCACTCCTAGTGGCTAAGTATGTTGGGCTTTCTGCACTTTTTTCATCGGAGATTTAATTTTCTTATGGGTGCCAAAAGAAAATTAACTTTAGGATTCCTAAGGGAGTGGGGGTGCAGATGAATTAAAACTTTACTAATTTACGAAATATCACAATTGCAAGTAATTGATCAAAATCAAATTGGCCCAGGTACTCCACTAAACTACAAATTTTCTGATGAAATGTCATACAGTAAAGCAATTTGTTCTGATCATTGGATGATTTGTAAGCCAAATTTCGTTTGGGGTGCAATGATTTTGTATTTTCTCACCCCAAACTTGCCGTGCAAGGAGCTTGTTTTGTTCAAAATTTATTTGTATTGTATTTGAATGTATTTATGATATTTAGACAGGCCAGCCCAGTTCAGCTTGATGCTGGTTTAAATGGGGGCCTGTACATGTACATCCCACCATCCCACTCCAGGGGAGGACATCCATCACACAGTAATCTCGTGTGTGGAAAATTAACGTCTCCTACCCCCAACTCTGCAGGAGACAGGACCTCCATTTATTCATCCCTAACCGAGAAGACTAGAATATCTAACCATTTCTTGATGTTATAGAAAGGTAGCAAAATTCTTCTCAATTATTTTAAGACCTTGAGTGTTGGTCCAGCCGGGGCGAACCCTCGACCTCCCACACAACAGTCCAGCACATTATCCATTGGACTAACTGGGCAGTATGTATTTTTTGCCAATCATTATGAAAATTTTGGTGTCTAGGGCCAAAGATGAAAAACATGACTTCTTATTTTTTAGCTTACACACAGATTTCATAACATGGAGGGGGCACTTAACAAAGATTATGTGCACACCCTATGAAACAAGGGAATCTTGGAAAATGGCAGCTGTTCTACACAATGGAACAATCTACATTATGGAAATAGAAACTGAAGAAAACAGAGACAAGCGGGAGAATATGGAAGAAAGACACAAAGAGATGTGCTTCTGGGGATATAACTTTGAAAGCTATGTCACTTCCCTGGTAGACAAAAGTCGTCAAAACAAAACTGAAGAAACAGCCAGGGAAAGCCGTGCTAGTAATGATAGTGAGGCATTTATCACTGTGATCAGAGCTAGGCTTAATAAACACTCATTGGTGTTTGGCGCTGAAGTGGACTGCCGCACTAAGGTGGGTTTCATTTTAGTACAAGGTTGTCTTCAGAAAAATGTTAGTAATAAGTGTAATTGATCTGCACTCAGTACTGCTTGCTTAGAAAGCATGTTTGCAACACACCCTTATTGGGGCATCCTAAAACCACATCCTTAAAGAAGCCTGAAAAAATTTAGACTTTGAATTGAACATGTGCCTACCAGATACCAGTTGGGTGCTATAATAATTGAGTTATGAAGCCATATATTGGGAGGTAAATTTTAGAAGGTTTTTCATTCCTGCAAAGGAATCTGATTCAAAGAAATGTCACATGTAATCACCTATAAGCCAGGTTTCTCACCTCCTATCTTTTTTTCTAGTTCCACAATTAGCAGTAGGGTACCATTTAGGGAGTCTTTAGATCAATTTTTTGCATAGGGCATTTAATTAGGTGCGTAGTCATCCTTATCTTATTCTAGTTTTTATCCTTATATTAAGTTATTTAGACAGGACCCCATTGATAACAGTGCTCCTGCACTGAAGGGCCATCCTGTATAAATATTCGTTATTATTATTATTATTATTATTATTATGGGTTGACCTCAGTTACTTTATTATTCCTTTTTTTGCTTGTGCTTCTAACTTTTCAGAAATGCAAGATTATGTACTGAGTATTAACAGTTGGTTTAGTAGCTAGTTATGTTAAAAAAAGTAAAGTTGCGGCAAAGGGTGGTAAAGGATGGCTCATTCAGCCAAAGCTTAACACCAGTAGCCATAGCATCAAGCAACTATGAGTGTTACTAATTCCCCTTGGATAAGGTGCTTGTCCATCACAAGGTTATACTCAATCAGGCTTCCCAGACAGTTCCCTGTGACCCTTTTGTACTACTGGTTGGAGAGAGGCACTGCAAAAGTAGCATTTCATCCAAGAACAAAATGTAATCACCCAGTGAGGTCCTTTACACCGGACTTCTCAATCCCATTAAAAATTATGCCATTGTGTCTACCACTGCATCTCCCTAGTAAATAGAATATAGTACAGCTTAAAATTAAAACTCCATGTTTTCTCCCAGGATCACGGAGAAGCCCCAGCAAACTATATAGAGTTGAAAACCTCCTTGAAACCTCACAACCACCACCACCACTACACCTTCAAACGCTACAAACTGATCAAGTGGTGGGCCCAGTCTTACTTGGCCGGAGTGCCAAAAATCATCTGTGGCTACAGGGATCACAATGGCCAAGTGAAAGAATTCCAAACATTCAACACTCTGGCCATACCACGACTTGTTCGAGATGAAGAGAATCTTTGGGATTCGTCCATTTGCCTAAACTTTCTGGACAGATTTCTTGACTGGGTGAAGACAGTGGTTGTGAAGAGTGGACCAGGGGTCATGTACACATTCTCCTGGAGAGAGCCATTTGAAGAAGTTACATTTACAGAGACGTCAGATGAAGTGCACTGTGTCCTCCCGGACTGGTATTTGGAAAACTTTACAAATACTGCCTCTTCATAACTACAGATGTATTATTCCCATAATAAGCTTCTGCTACAGAGCTTCTTTATTCTTGTTTTAAGGGTTATTATCATGAACAGCACACTTTTAATTATTTGAAAATCCCCAATATGCAGTGGAACATGACATAGAGGCTTTGTATGTCTAATTGAAGTATAACTGCAACCCAGTCTCAATAAATAACGAAACTACTTTCCAAGGAGGGGGAGCAGGCTTACTAGAAACCTGAATTTCTAAACAGGGGGGGAGAGAGAGGTCTTATTAGAAACATGACTTATTACTTTTTAGAAACCATCAGCCTTCCGACTGATATTAGAGTATCTAAAACATTAGGTGAGTTTAAGATGAAGCTAAGTAACTTCAGTTTTCAGTGAACTAATGACACGGCATCCCTGAAAAGCAGTACTTTTATTTTCATTCTAATAAGAAGTTAGTTCAGTTCGTTTAGATTAGGCTTTTAATCTTTCTATATATTTTATGATGATTATAGTTTTAAGTTTTACATTTGTAGGTATATTGATTGTATACGAATGAGTGGAATTTACCGCGTATAAATAAAGTGATCTATCTATCTATCTGAATTTCAAAACGGGGGGGAGGGAGGGGTCTTATTAGAAACCTGAATTTCAAAATAGGAGGGGAGGGGAGGGGACCTATCAGAAAACTGAATTTCTGGGGCCTTATTAGAGAGAAGGGTTAAAAATAAAGGGGGAGGGGGCATACAAGGCATTTATAGTTCACAAAGTACAAATTGTTATCAAACACAAACAAAAGATTGTACTCAGAGCAAATCAGTAATGTTTTCAACCATCCACCAATTCTGTTGAGTTGTAAAAAGTGTAACCATTATTTAAATAGAGAAAAACTAGTCATTGTAACATAGAAACATTGAGTTAGATTAATTATTTATATTCCTATAGTAGTACTAAGGTATTGATATTTCAAGTTTTTTATACAAAGAATGGCAGTTAACACCACAACTTTGTTCACTAGTTTTACCGCAATAAAAGCTGTAGATGATAAATTTTACTCAGTGTTCATATAAATCCTCATATTTCTTTCCCAATTCTTTTCTTTCTTCTCTTTAGCTACCCTATCCCTTCGACTAGTCTTTTTCTTAGTTCTTTGGGTCTTTTCTTTCTCGGTGATGGATTTTTTCCTCTTCACAGCACTGGGATCATTTGGACCAAAGTGTGTCACTCTTGCTGGTTGACTTCCCTTATTACCAAATCCTAAGCGGTCTCTCTTAAGGACTGTTCTAACTGGGTATTTCCTTCCAACACCATCTGGGCCTAAACCTGTGATAGACAGAAATCAATAACAGTCAAGCAGGTTTTGGTTATAAGATCAAGTCTTTTTGAAATGTAACTATTAGTGCTTATCACTGGTTTCTGCAGCATGAAGTGAAAAGGCACCTGTTGCTGAAGAGTGGAAAATGCTATTTACTGGTTAAATCTCTATGTGTAGGATAGCAAAGTACATTTTATAACTTTCAACCACTGGATGGGGATTTATCCATAGTATAGCATTACCTGCTCCTTCAATAACTGGCCCTTTATTGAGTCTACTTGTCTTGGGCATCACTCCAAGCTGTGCCTGTTTTTATCATTGAACAGCAGAGTACAATTTTTGGCCACTTAATTTTCAGTGGAGCTCACCAATTTGATGATTTGTGAGCAGCAATCATGCATCAAGTTGTAGAAGTTTTAGTACTGGGTGTTAATAGTCTGAAATGACCTAACCATTGCCAAACAGCACTATTACGGTGAACATTTAATCATTGTCATCTAATTAAACAATTTGACTCTAATTTAATTTCTGGTGACAGTCACGGTGTTATGATCTAAGTTTGCCAAATGTTAACTTTGCAAAAGCCTAACTTGGAGCCCTGTTGCTAGGCTATCTGGGGGAGATGTTCCCCTCCCCTGTCGAAAACATGAAAAAGCTGTACCAGGCTTCCTTATTACACCATGAGTTATTCGCTTTATTTTACGATTCTGTTACAATGCTTTGGTAATCCCTTTACACCCTCACATCAGCATGTATATTCTCCATACTGTTATCTATACCTTTCGTTGGGTGTAGACAAGGAGAATTTGTTTAATAATCAAGAGTTTGTTTGGTTGGTGATCATTTCCTTTATTCTCATAACCTTAATGTTTGATTTAGGGCTGATAACGTAGGGAGAAATTAGACGCTAATCACTCTTAGGGGTCAAAGGGTTAACATGAGAAAGTTTGTCTGTATTAGTTTCCCAATAACAAGTTTTGTGCTGGAGTAGAAGGAAAACTGTCAATACTTCCTACCAAAACAAAACAAAAACTGTGCATTTTGATTATGGACTTTGGGTAAAATTCTTTATTCTTATCCCACTCATGCCATAAGGGATCAGGAAGAAAAAGAAAATCAGGGAAATTATGCTTACCTTGATCTTCATTCCAGCCAGACTTTAACATCAATTGATAGCCAACATTTCCTTCTGGAATATAATAGAATGTTTTTTGAGGCTTGCGTTGTATATTGAACAAATGCACCATTGAACCCTCATGTATGCCCTTTTGATCTGTGAACTCTTGCTCACAAACAGAGCACCAAAATTTGGTTTGTTTAATGCTGTTTGCATGCTCTCCACAGGAAGATTTTTTGTGTCTACATTTATGCAGACCTCTGAAAGATCTGAGAAGTTCTGCTATGTCAAAGTGTTGTGCAGTTTTTGCAAGGTCTAAAGCTGTTCTTCCCTGTGAGTCTTTATAAGATCTCCACAAAGCTCCTCTCTCAAGTAAATATTTGACAATGTGAATCTGTCCATTTTGAGATGCACACATCAATCCAGTCCAGGAAAATTGGTCACATACATTTATGTCTACACTCTTATTGGATAGCAGTTCTTGGACTCGTTTTAAATTTCCCTCTTGAGCATTTTTTAAAAAATCGTTCACTAGTCTGTGATCAGAAGTGGTAACACGAGATTTACGAGGTATGGAGCTGGAGTTGGAGGCACAACCCTTCATATTGGTGTTCAAATCGTTTACAGTTGGTGTTGAATAGGTTGATTTCTTTGACGATCCATTTACTTTATTCCTTGGATGCTTGTAATCCTCCACCGCTAAAACGCCTTGTGCATCAGAACTAGATGATGAAAGAACAACTTCATAAAAAGTTCTCGCTTCTTCACCAGACATACTTCCCTGTTCGTGTACCGTTTTTGTCTTCGAGAGGGATGTGAATCCTTCATGTTCAGGCTCTTTCGCTGAAACAAACCTCTGTAAAATATATGGCGAAGTACTCATCATTTAGGCTAATTTTTCTTCCCTGCGAGGATGAAAAACGAAAGTATTTTTATTCTTCAAACGAGATGCGCTTTATACTTTTAACCGTCCGCCATCTTATTTGACGTCACACGAACGTCAAATCATTAGTTCCCATGTTTCCTCAGATTTCCAAACATCTTTGGGGTTTTGCGTGAGCAGATTCAAATGCTTTAATTTCGCTCAAAGCTAGACAATTATGGGACATTTCTCCAGGGCTAAAAGATAGAGGAACGATCACACATACCATAGATGGTCTTTGAAGTAAAAATGCGCCGAAATCCAACCAAATCATTTAATGTTCCAGAAGATTGATTCGACCATTTTGATTGACTTTGTTAGAACGTCACTGTTTTCCCTCTGTGTTCGGCGTAATTGGATAATTCTTGGAGTGTATTCAACTAAATATTTATACCTAGAGTACGCCTAAATCATGGACAAATTTGTGATCGTAGGAGGATTTTTATGTTTTGCGGCCGATGTCTTCGCCATAGCGTCATTGGCAACTCCAGAGTGGGTGGTGATGGAGTTTGCGGGTAAGTCGCAGTACAATTTTCGATTAAAACTTGAAATTATAGTAAAGCGGCAATTATGGGCTTAAGATCTCTTTGCGGAGTGGGTCTTCTTAAATTATGAAGAAAATTATAGCGTTTAGTACCGAATTGATACATTTGCGAAAGAGGAAAATCTGCTTAGTAATCGTATATTGAGGCAGGAAACCTTTTCAAGTGACTTCTCCAGTGGAGTGCATGTTAAACTAAAAATAGGCTGTGAATAGAGAAATCAACGAACAAAACCATTTTAAAACTGCAAAGTTGTTGTTTTTATGCATTAGAATAGTAAAACCTGATATATAACCCCTGATTTACCCCAATAATATAGTTGTACCCATGTAGGTGAACCATTTGAATCAAATTCACATTGATCAACTGTTATGTTTGATATGAAGCCGTTTTTGTTTCTTCAGAATGGGAGTTCGCCTTCAAAAAACCATTAGATAGATAATCTTTATTTATCCAAAGACAATTCATCAGCCATAAATAAAACATTTAAAATATATAACAGTCAGCCTTCTCAAAACTGGCTGGTCGGTGGCTCCACGAGCCGCCTCCTTTCAAATCTTGGCCATCTCTTTTCAGTCAAAATATATAATTTTCAACGGCAACAAATGAAAAAGAAAACAAAAAAAAAATTAAACGCAAACAGAGAAGGTTAAAAAAAAGCTACCATAGTGCGTTTAGTTGGCATGATCCGCTTAAATCTTATATAATAATTACATGACTTTTTCCCTTTCAACACACTCAAAATGCACCAAATTGCATCTCCGAGCATCTCAATTTCCAAAATTTTCTCGGGAGCATGCCCCCGGACCCCCCCTACAGGCTCGTGCCCGCAGGGCACTCGAAGGGGTGCTGTTGGCACCTCAACCTTCTCCACCAATCCATTAACCTACTTCTTGAAATATTTTTGAGAAGGCTGACAGTATCAAAATGCATCAAATGGATAAGATGCTATTATGAAAACTATACTTAAAACCTAAACCTAACTAAAGCTGCTTTCCATGAATGCCATGCCACAATGTACTTCTTCAATTAAATGCTTAAATAATCCAACGGACTCTGCTTGTCTTATATCATGAGGAAGACTGTTCCAAAGGGTGGCGCCACTATAGCTAAAGCTATTCTTATAATAGTTTGTGTGCGGCGATGGAACATAAGCTTATTCTCAGAGTCTCGTAGGTTCTATGCTGTTTCTTACCTTTCAAATTTAGAATGTAAATAGTCTGGAGCTTAGAAGCCATGCAGAGACTTATAGACCATTGTGGCTCTTTGTATTTGCTTCTGGGAAGCTAGGTTTTTTCATCCCAGGAGCTCAAGAATTAAAAATGCCTTGTACAGACAAGTTATAGGAAAAAGATACTGAAGTTTCAATATGAGAGACAAAGGGCTGGTTATTCACACAACGTCTAAATACTCAAATCACATTTTTGGGCAATCAGTAGGCCTCTGTCTTTCTCTAGAAGAGGGTTGATTTAACCTATTGACGTCGAGTGCGCCTTTAAGCGCCCATGTGGAACCACACCCTTTCTACGCCTTGTGACATCACCACTTTTAACCCTGGAGCACGACTTTGAGCATGCACTTAAACAAGTTGAAAATATCTTACAAACGATACCAGAATGAGCACAATTGAGTGAAGGGGATTGGAGAAATAGCCAAAAAAACCATGTAACTTTGACCTGAAAATTTGCACAAAAATCTTGTTCCATTACCCACCTACCTTTCTGAGCATGTGGTTTGAAAATAATGAGTAGTTTCCTAAAAAATCTATACACCAAAATGAAGCCTACTAAATTTCCAGCAAGTGAGGAGAAACTTCAGGCAAGGAAAGGGGGAAAAAATGGCAGGAGAAAGAGAGAAAAGTAAAAGTCATAAGTGGGGCATTACTTTTCAACCCAAAAACTCGAAATTTTGCTTTCTGCGCCTGCCTGAGACTTTCAGGCCGCCATTTTGCATTTGGATCCAAAGGCCGTTGAGTGTACAAGCTGTGAATGGGTTTGTGGTAAGTTTGAGCTTTTAAAACCACAATAGTGACCCGAAATCTGCTCAACTAGCTTCAAAACACAGTTTTTCACAAAAGCTGTGGCTATTAATGGGTTTATTAATAAATGTCCTTCCACAGTGTTAACTTTCAGCCCCATTTTCACTGTTCTGAAAGCTAAAAAGATAAAAGGTTCAGCTAAATAGAGGATAGTCGTGGAAGCAGTTGTGTTAAACAATGGCTAAACTTTGCTGATATAACCAATGGGTAATGTTTTCTCTTATAGATACCTTTAAGCATTAGACCTCACTTTCTATTGGTTTACTGGCCTAATTGCATTGCCAAAGTGGGATGTTGGGAGAATATAAGAAAAAAAGTTTGTTAATCACAAGCCAGAGGCAGTTAATTTACAACATTTTGGAGTGTCCTGCCAACATCATGTCAGCTAAACTGAGTGAAAGTGGGGTCTATTGCTTTTAGAAATTAAACTTTAAACAAAGCATGACATGTTTCAATTTTCTATGGGTGTACCAGTCCAATAAACAAGAGGTTTTTTACCTTTAAGGGTGCTTGTTAATACATGTAAATACATGTAAACATTTTTTTTTTATCTCTATTGAGGTCTTGCAATGTAAGGGACTTATGCAAACCCTTGTTTACAAGGAGCTGGAGTTTGCTTTGTTTCTTTAATGGTGTTTCGATAAACAGAGAACAATAGTATATTGCTTGCTCTGTTTTCAGAATATGTTTTAAATCTTCAATCTTCTCCTCTGTTTCAATCAGGTTCTGTCCGACTAGGGTTGACTGTCATGTGTCAGAAATCAGAGGGGCAACCAGAGGTGTGTGTCACCCCTGATTTACCCCAAGAGTGGCTGGCTACTCTATTGTTTATGATTTTGGGTGTGGTAGCTCTCACACTCACATGCTTTTTGCTACTGGTGTCTCCTTGGAAACCTGCCATTGTGGATGCGGCCAAGTGGATTATTTTTCTTGGAAGTAAGTATTAAAAGTTTGAAGATTGAGATTTGAATGCATGAGTAACAGTATCAGTTTATGCTAGAATTAGTTGAATTATATTCCTTAAATTGAAAATTAAATTTTTGGTTTACATGTATGCCATGTTACTTGATGCAAAGATTACTTGACAATTTTTTTATTTGGTTGATCTTTTCACACCTGTGAACTTACCCTCCCCAAATAATTACCACAAACTTAACAATCAGATTTTGGGGATTAAAGGCAAGGTTGCTCTAAGGAAAATTGAATGGAGCCCAGTGCTCTGAAACTATGAAATCCAGGGTGCCCAGCATAGGCTTTTTATGAAAAAACTAAAATTCCTGAGTCACCCATGACCAAAAGTAAGGCACCAAAGACCACAGCCTTGGTTAAAGGGGTTAACCCTTACTGCGCTAACATCAGTTTGCAAATTCCCCCTACTGTTCTCTATACATTTCCTATGGTGCTTTTAAGGAGAATTTCTCAAGTTTACAATCATTTCCTCTATTCTCATAAACTTACTGTTTGATTCAGAGGTTATGCTGTTGGTAGAATTAGATGCTTAATGTTAGAGACTTTGTTAAAAAATTATTATTTAAAATTAAAGAAATAAAGGCCTTTGTAGCCTGCAAGTGGGCTATCTAAACAGACACTGTACAGGCTCTCACACATACATACACACACACAGACACACACACATACACACACACACACACATACACACACACACAGACACACACACAGACACACACACACAGACACACACACACAGACACACGCAACAATTAAATGAATAAATAAATGAGCAAATAAATAATAAATAATATACTTTTTTCTTTAACATGTTCCTTTTCATTTTGTAGTGATAGTGTTCTGTCTGGCAGCTCTCACATTCCCGATGGGATTTCAAATGCCAGAAATTGGTGGAAAACCATACAAGTTACCACAAGGAACACATGTTGGACCTTCATTTTTCCTTTACATATTTTGTATAGTTTTCACAATTGCTTCTGAACTTTTTATATTCAAAGTTTGTCCACTCTTGCTTAGGTAATGAATAGAAATATCACTTTTTGGGTGAGATAAAAATGCCAACAAATTGCTCAACAACTTGTGTGCTGTTTAGTAACAGCAGAAAGGAGGCCATACATTTAAACAGATTAAGTGAAACTTCATGTGTCTATCAATCAGTTCTTTTTCCTTGACAGTAAATTTTGTAAGTAAGCTTACATGAGCAATTTGGATAAGGCATACTTTGGTAATTTTGTTTTTAAAGTAGTATTTTGTAAGTTATAAGGATAAATGTTGGCCAACATGTCGGCCGATAGTCAACCAAAAGTCGGTCAATAGTTGACTAACAGTCGGGCAAGCTTCGACAGATGCATTGGCCAAGGTGTTGGCTGATGTGTTGGTGGGATCAGATTCTTTACCTTTACCAAATTCACTGTTGACCTGCTTGTTCTAAGCAGCTGGAAAGTAACACATAGCAGCAAAAAGTGAATGAATGTCATGATGTTTCAAGCAGTTCAGTTATTGTAAATAGGACAATTTCACTATCACTATTTCAAGAACATCTACATATGCATTCAATGCAACTATGAATATAAAGTTTATTACAGCTGGTACTGTCTTAAGAAGTTTGCATGTTTTCTTCTGTTAGATTTTCAGGGAAACTCCAACTAAGGAAGCAACCATGGAAACCTTGGTACACTTATCTGTGTAATAATAAGAGTAAGAATGTTTCAGTACGGTTCAGTAGCAACCATACTTGTCATTGGCTTATTAATTAGATCAATGGCTAAAAGTATCTGCTGGTTGGAGACTTGTTTAGAACTCACAGAAAGATGAACACAACCGTAGCTAGTGTCTGCTTTATACACCTGGTGTTTGCTTAATTTGGGGTTTCCTTTGTGCAAGTTTCATTTTAATGTACATTATGTGATCCCATGAAGGGGAGCCACTATTTACGCTGAAAAATATTTATCTTTTGCAATGCGCTCTTAAACATGGAAATTAGGTATTATAACTTTGTACATAGTGTTATTTTAATGACATAGTTAATGTAATAGCATTGAGTCATATGCAAAATGTTTACTGGCTCTTACATCACGCTAGTTCAAATTTCCAATGAAGTGTATCTACAATGTGATATAACCTCGCAGGGAGAGGTTGTTGCCCGTTTAATTTTTCTACCTAAGAATTTAGAGTTAACTTGAAAAGTGAAATTGCATTTATGTCACCCATACAGTGAAATTGAATGGATGAAAAGTCAACTCTCCTTCCAAGCCACATTTGCTAAACCTAGAGGATGTTGTAAAGTGATAGGTTATTATCTATATCATCCTGTCCAAAAGGCTGCTTAAAGCCATGGCAATCTATTTTGCATTCATATTTTTTTTATTTATAGGTACACTTGCAATCATCTTTTTTCAATTTGATTGTCTTAGTTTTGGTAATAACACAGTTTCAATTGCAATTTGGTGTTAATAAGCACAAGTAAGTTTTTCAAAGACAACAAATTGCACGAGCCTGTTGGGCAAGTACAATTTCTAGTCTGAAAAATTTTACAAGTGCTTATTAACAACAAATTGCACTCAAAATCATGTTGTCACTTATTAATAATTTACATGAAAAAAAGCATCGTGATAGTGGATTCGAAATTTGCACTCGCTTTCAACCATTTTTCATGCATAGTATTTTAAATAGAATGCTATGTAGCACTGTGTTCCCGGTAGCACTCTCAATGAAAGGAAATGAAGCACAGGCCAGTGAAGGCAAATATGGTAAAAAATCTTAGAGCTTGTTGTGTAAACCAGCAATCTTGAGATGTATAAAATAAGGCTGTTCCTAATTTTTTAAACAAACTCTTACACTTGTGTCTTGATGTGCAGTTAATAAGTCCACAGTTGATTTTTTAATGGTCCTCAGCATAAGCATGTTTTTGCTTGCCAGAAAGTACAAGCCTTAGGCAAACTGAGATGGAGAGGTCTGTGAGTTGTCTAGAGCTGATCACAGTGCCAGACCTGTGGCAAACCTCTCAAGGACTTGTCTCAAATCTTCCCAGAAATGAAGTACACACCTTGCAACAATAACAAAGAGGGTCTCCCTAACCTCAAGGGCCACTATCCTTTGTACCAAGTGTTTTAATACAATTTGCACAGGTTGTTGCTGATAGTGATGGGGTGTGCAGCTGCAAAATTCAGTACCAATATAGCAAACAGGTCTTGCCACACAGACTGCAGTAAGAAGCTTTAAAAGGTCTTAAAATTGTTGGAAATCACCAGTAACCTCTCCAACTATCACCAATACACTGAATGCAACCTCAATCAAATTTCCTTCCCTACTTTTTCTACTGTATTTAAATCTCAATTTACTGTCACCAACCTCTTTCTAAAATGGATTACTTTCCCTATCACGAGTGCTGATCAACTGCCACAAGTATTCCTGTTGCTGTTTTTTAAGTGCTTTGATCACCTGTTAAGGACTGTTTTGCTGGTATCACATAAGGATAGTTATTAAAACAAAATTAAAAGTTAAGCCATCGCCTGGCAAAACTGAATTCAAAACCATCACCAAATTTCTTCTCTAAATTGGAGAAAAACTTGTTTTCTTCTAATAACCTAACTTATGAATAAAATTCCCAGGAGGTGCACTGAGTGTTTAATACCAAAGCCTGAGTAAGGCTTCATTTTAGACCTAACTAAGGTGAACCACACAAGATTTGTGCAGTCACATTTGGAACATCAAACAAACCAAAACAAGCTGTTTATTTACATTTTATTTCAGTTCATGGTGTAACAAAATTTCTACTTCAACTCCTTGACAGCCAGACCTGTAATTAAAAAAGACAAGGTTTATTACAAAGGAAACTCAACCAAATAAAACATACAGGGCCCACTTACCATGAAAGCAAAGAAAAGATGGCTAACTGATAATCAACGCGTATAAGACAATAGAAGATTATGCTGTAAAAGCATCTAATCTGAGTAAAACTGTCAAAACAGTTTACTTAATACCTGTATAACAACCGCCACAGTCAAGTCAGGGCTCTACACTAACTTTTCGTCTTACAAGCTAAGTGGCTAGTGACAAGTTAGATATTACAGCAATTTCAGTTTATTTATTAGCCAAACTGGTTAGTGGAAATATAAAACTACTAGCCAAAACTGAATTTCTACTAGTGTATAGCTGGTTGGCTACTGTTTGTGTTGAGCCCCTGCAAGTGAATGCAAAATTTCCCTTCTCAGTGACTTTTGTTGATTTAGTTAGAAAGAGACCGGCTCCCTGTTAGCTCAATTGGTTGGAGCGCCGGATTGTGTTGTGCGGGAGGTCGAGGGTTCGAGCCCCGGTCGGACCAATACTCATGGTCTTAAAATAACTGAGGAGAATTTGCTACCTTTCTAAAATATCAAGAAATGGATAGATATTCTAGTCTTCTCGGATAAGGACGAAATAAACCGTAGGCCCCATCTCCTGCAGGGTTAGTGGTAGGAGATGTTAATTTCCCATGCATGAGATTACTTTGTGGTGGATGTCCTCCTCTGCGGTGGGATGGGTGGGAAGGTGAGATCGTTACATGGACTGAAGCAGCTGCCAGAGGCACCTGATAATGCTGACATCCGATCCCAACCTCAATTGGTCCTGAAAAGCCCTATAGGGAGTGGTCCATTAACCTAACTGTAAAATTGTAATTGTAGAGACCTCCTGAAATGACATGTAGGTAAGACCTACCTGGAGGAAGTGACTGCTTCAGTTTATCAGCCTTCTCTTTGTCCTGGATGACAAGGGTATAGAGATATCGACTGCATCGCACCTTGAACTTAACTGTATCCTTGATCTTCTTTATCTTCACAGCTGTAAAAAGTAATAGTACTTTGCATCATCTTCTTGAAAAATGGGATTACAACATCCTTAAGAGGAACTTATTTTGTACCTTGCATAGTGACAAGGCAGGTTTCAGACTTGCACAGCAAGCATTCCAAAATCAAGGTTGCAATTTAATTAAGCATTTAACAAAATCCTCTGACATTTATTTTGAAATATTTCAAGAACATGTACGAGTATATATTACAAAACTGCAAAAGACCACTCAATTAAAAACATGCATACTTAAATGTTATCATATACACTGGAAAAATAATAATCCTCTAATTTTTGCATGCAAAAACTGAAATATTCGTATAGGTAATCACATGATTTCAAGTGCAATTTGGAATAGATAAGCATGAGTACATTTTTTCAAAGACTAACAAAATTGCATGAGCCCGTAGGGCAAGTGCAATTTGTGGTCTTTGAAAAAATTTACATATGCTTATTTATTCCAAATTGCACGAGAAAAATCATGTGATTATGTATTAATATACATGAAAAAATAAGAGGTAGCTTATCATAATTATGCAGAAGAAAAGCACGCGCATCACGTGCAAAAATAATTTATTCAAACCCTGCAAGTGACATTGACCTTGAACAATCATTCTGACCAATCAGAATGTCTGGTTTGTTACTTTCTTTGCACTGAATTAACCCTCTTCTGCACCGAATCGACTCTCTTCTGCACTGAATTACATAAAAACTGCATTTATCAGAACTGAGTAATTTTTTCATGTATATTATTAAAGGGGAAATAATTAAAAATATATGATTTTCCTATGACTTTCAGACATTAAATGGTCCCATATCATGGTTAGATCTTGCTCAACGTGCATGTCTCTTTTAATAATTATATATGGATAATTTCTGTATCATATATCGAAAATTTCTCCATGTTAATTGGCTTAGAGAACGCATATTAATCTTAAACAATGCAAAAAGTTAAAATTTAGTGCAAAAAGTTTACACAGAACTTATAAACTGTATGTCATCCACAAGTGATCAAATGATTTTGGGTACAGTTTTAAGTACAATTACAAATCAAATCAGCGCAAATTCTAGTATTCTTACAATTCAAATACATCATGGTACAATAAAATATTGAAGTGAACTATTGATTACTTACATTTGGCATCCTTTCTCCGTGCTGTAATAAGAAAATCCTTAATTTCGTGGATCTGCTTTGGCTACAACAAAAAAATAAGGAAAAAAAGGATCACTAGGAGGTTCCTAAGCTGCCGCATACATACATACATATACATACATATAATTTTTGTTAAGGCAGGTCGGTTTGTGGCAACCCAAAGGCTGGTGTGGACCTGCCAGGAACTAAAAAGGAACTACTTAAATATATGGACAATTCTAAGGAAAAAGTAAAAAAAAAAAAAAAAAAAAAAAAAAAAAAAAAAAATTCAAGGGCTTAAAAGTATAAAAAATCCGTTTGCTTTGATGTTATCACACAGGCCTCCTTTTCGAATTGAATGCGATCTAATGTCCTTGAGGCCTGTCTAAGTTTTTGTTTAAAAAGCTGTAGAGAGGAAGCATCCTTGATGGCTTTGGGCAGCAAATTCCATACAATGGGCCCTCTGTACCTTGCACTATTTCTACCAAGGTCACTGTTACATCGTACATGCGGAAAGTCATTAATACGCCTTAGATTATAATTACTATCAATGTTGCGTTTTGTGAAAAGGGCAGTAAGTTGATCAGGTAAACTATTATAATGTACTTGATACATTATAGAAGCGAGTCTACGTTTGTAAATATAGCCTAATGATTTCCATTTAACTAGGTCAAGGACGTCAGAGTCAGGAGTTTCGCTGGGCAGTTTATGGATTAGTTTGGCTGCTTTCAAGTGTAAATGTTCCAATTCATTAAATGTAGATGGTGAACAGGACCCCCAAATAGCAATGCAGTATGTGATGCTTGGGACAATCCCTTTAAAATATATTTCTTCTAGTACACCTGATGGTAGGGCTTTGAGCTTTTTAAGGAATTTTAGCTTCAGCTATCATCTCAGGCTCCAGGCGTGGAGTATGGTTAGTAAAACTAAACTTAAGAGTTAAATCTTGAGTCGAATTACGGAACTTACCATTGTGAAATGGACGGGACAGCAAGATACCTACAAGAGGACAAAAAAGTTCTCGTTACCAATTTAAACGCGGACAAAAAACAAAAATTTTCAATGTGGAAAGACGGAATAACAAAATGCACCATAAGAGACAGTTTATTAAAGAAATATTGGTACGATGTCTGAGATCTACAAGGATTTCTCTCTCCCACTTCAGTACCTTTCTGGTTAAGTCAAGATGGATTGCAAGAGAACCGACTTGAAATGTGCGCCTGCTTTTCAATTGTGCAGCGGATGTTTCATGAATCAAAATGGCGGAAGGAGGTGCAAGTATGTGGAATTGCCTTTTAATTTCAGGATGTTAATTGATTTTGATTGAAATGGATGCATGATTTCTCCTTTTATTGTAACTTACGTAGATTTTGTTAGAAGGAGACCTCCTCAAAAGGAGCAAAAACGTCGAAATGACATATACGTAAACAGAAAAACCGACTTTGCTGGACAACTAGAACGATGCCAAAAGATCCTTGATTCAAGGTTTGCTGTAGATAAGCTTCATGAGGCCACTTTTCAGATACTTCGATTCACTTTTATTTAAGCAAGTATTCATAATTGAAAATAGTTTAAAGTAGATTGTGCCAGAAGCCTCCAAGAAATTTAGAAAAAAAGAAAAAGTTATGTTACTGCACGTTGGCAGGCTTCACTTCGCCTTGAAATTTCAGGTTCTCTTCTTTTCTACTTGAACTCCAAAGGTTACACCATATATGTACCCCTTTCGTACCGTTTTATTTCCTGGCTTTCCATATCCCCCATACCACTCTCCCTCCAACTCTCTTTGTAAACAAGAATAAAAAAAAACATCAAAGCCCAATATGGGGGATGATAACTCCTCACTTGTTCCTCAAGGTTGTCCATTAGGGTAATGACGCATACAATGCTATCTTTTTCATATACACAAGGCCATGCAACTACTTTCCCATAAAAATTAGCAAAGAAACCTTTTAATTTCAGTTTTTCTCCCTTTGTTTTGTTATTCAGTGAGCAAGAGGTAACTATTCATGGTTTGGGTTCTGCAATCAATCGTGCAATAAATCTGGCTCTGCAGCTTGAACAAAGAGGACAAGGAACTGTTGAGGTGATTTGACATAACAGTTTCTTCAAATTGGCAATAGGTAGCTTATTAGAAAGGGAAATCTTTTTTAATGGAGTGGGAAAGACACCTAACATTAGATTCATACACATGGTACAAAGGGTGCACATTGAGTTGGCATGATTCTTGCTTTTTTCTCAAGTCTGGTCTTTTTTTTTTTCCAAGGATGAGAGCTCATTTCATAGTTATCAAGGCTTATAGACATTCATTCAAGTGCATGAAAGTTAACAACTAAAAGAACTTTTTTCTTTGTCAGTTATCAACAACAACTTCCAGTGTCAAACTTGTGGATGACTTTGAGCCTGAATGTGATGTAAGGATATAACAAATAAGAAAAAACTTTTGCAGTTTTATCATTCCTGAACACTCAAAATCATTTGCTATTAAGTAAAAAATATACCACCCGACTTTCCCCATTTTCACAACTATACAATACCAAAATCCTAATAAGTCAAAAGTCACGGTGAAAATCCCCCCATCATGCCACTTTTATTGCCAATAGAGATTGTTTTTCTATACTACTTTTCTTTGTCTTCAAAGACTTATGAAGTTGTTGCTAAGTAAAAAACTGGTAAAAAAAATTTACTCACAAATGATAGTGATTGCATTACAGTTGAAATGTGACTTTTTTCAAATACACAATTGATAGTAATAATTTTTTTCTTGAAACATTTTGTTTTCAATTTTCAGGACCAGGAAGGATATTCTAGAGTACGAACCAACTCAGCAGTGCACATAAGAGTTTACAAGAAACCTCTTCCCCTATGTTGATTCAGAAGGAGCTTGTTGTCCTACTTGAACCCTTATTCTTGGTGTTCAAGAAGTCACCTTTTTTCATTGACAGGTCAAGTTTCCACAAACTTGCTTAAAGACAACACCTACTCGGCAAATATACTGTTAAGAAAAAGCCTGGCAGGTTGAAAGTTTTATTTATTGTCCAACACCTTTGAACAAGTGTTCAGAAAAGTTGAGTAATGGTGCCTGATCCTTGCTTTTTCAAAGATGCACTGAAGCCAACAGCATATATATATATTAACATGGTTCATGTCTAACAACAACAAACATATGAAACAGGTCTGGTTTGATTTCCACTATTGCTCAAATAGTGCTTTACTGCGAAGGATCGTTCTTATATACATATGGTTCATGTCTGTAAACCAAGAAATGTGTTATGACAAATGGGAACAATAGAACCCATTTGCAAGTTTGCAACTGTTAAATCCTCTGGCTCCTATTCTTTCTTGCCCTCTGGAGGATGATTTGAGAGACAACAGTTTTAAAAACAGACTAAGCCAGGGCTTATTGATGTGTTATCTCCAACATTTGAATAGTGTGCAAATCAGACAGATTGGATCCACCAATGTTCCCATAATTTGCATTAAAATCCTCCAGTGGTATTTGGATAGCTTTTAGTTCCCACTTTTTCAACAAATCTTCAATGGAATGGCTGGAACTATAAATTAATAAAAACATGAAAATGAAAACTTAAATTTAACTTAATGACCAAAGTTTGTGTAAGATATCTTTTATAAAACATAACTAGAATACAAGACACATTGATCAGAAGTGACTTTCTGCATGACCAAGAAAACTGAATACTGAGGGATGGTTATTTAAATGGAGTTTAGCTGTTGTTTAACAAAAGTGGGTTCTAAACTATCTTTTATCTGTCTATACTTTAGCGAGAAAAACACAAAACGTTTCGATGACTCCATGTCATCATTCTCAAGTGAGAAGAGAATAAAAATGAATAGTTAATTTATACTGTACGAAGGTGACAAACGTTAAAAGTTAAAAATTTTTTAACTTTTTACTTTTGTCACCTTCGTATGGTATAAATTAACTATTCATTTTTATTTTCTTCTCACTTGAGAATGATGACATGGAGTCATCGAAACATTGTGTGTTTTTCTCGCTAATATTTATTCTTAAATGTCTAACAAAATCTAATGTCTATACTTTATCTATCTAAACTACCTTTTCTCTGAACATTTATTTTTGTAAACAGTGTCAAGAGGGCAGAAAGCTAGCTGTGGAAGGTCATTTATTTAATGAAAACAACCCTCTTTTAGAGAATACATTAGGTCCACTATTTGCATAAAACCACGATTTGAGTTAGACCTCAAGTAAATAACAGGCCCTAAGATTTTAAACTGGCAGGACAATAATTATTGTGAACTGATCAACCACAATAAAGTTTAGGATACACAAACAAACTTTACTTTTCCTGTATGCAGTTTAGTTTTCTTTTTTCTTATTATCTTCTCTTTTTTTGTCCGGAAAACAACACCAAGCCATAAATAATTCTGGTATACCATAAGTATACCATAAACTACCGATAGTTACTAATTTGGTTTTGATTTATTTATCCAGACATTTCTATCAAGGGATGTTTTTAATGGAATATGAATGATTTCACCTTCTT